>NW_028166613.1:227122-272122 GCF_964263955.1 Coregonus lavaretus
TGAATTGTAGTTCTCACCTGGTCTTTTGGATGGGTATTGTAGTTCTGAGCCGATTTATAGTGAGGGTTGGAAATGTTTTGTTTTATGCTGATTGTATTCATGATTGAGGCTCCTTTGAAGTTAGGTTGGTAGAAATTAGACTTTTTGTTTCCATCCTCTCCTACTGTTGTTAATGACATGACTGCAGCAATACAAACTGTACGGTACTGTTGGAACACAAACTATGACCATGGGCGGATTGGTTGTTTCATCATCGTTACCAGGAAGTGTGTGTTGTTTTGGTTGTGGAGAAATCCTGCACGGAGCCTTCACCGTACGCTGCCCTCTAACAATACCGCTACATGGTGTTTAACGAAGATTCAAAACAACCAACTGTGATTATGACCCAGTCTGTTTCTGTTACCCACAGTAGCTCACCTTACGTTGACCTGAGCTTTTATTTGACCATGAAGTGACTGACTGCAGGGTTGGGGTAAATTCGATTTAAATTCCAGTCAATGCAGAAAGTAAACCAAATTCCAATTGTACATTTTCATAATTGAAAAGCGTTGAATGTAATTGACCCCACCTGACTGTTATATCTCAGTGTATGAACCAACACACTTCTGTAAATAGTATTCTAGATGTTGCTAGTCTTTTCTCCAGTAGCTGCAAAAATATCTAGCCTTTCTGTCAAAGTCTGAAACAATGTTAAAATAATGGTGTGTGTAGTTGACATTTTACATGGTGAACAAAGAGCATGTTTGAGTTTGTTTTATATTGAAGTGATTGTTATGGGAGGGGTTGGGGGGAATTCTCCATGAGGGATGGATACTTTACTTATTTAGTTGGCAAACAAACCTTACGTTTTTCTGTTAAAGGTTTCTTTCTACTGCCTATGCAGATTTTTTTTTTTTTTAAGGTGCACAAGAGTGAATACAATTTTAAGCTGGATATGTCGTTTGTCTTGTTTTAGGTGAGTAGTTTCCTATACAGTTAAGAAGAAACACATTCAGATACGTTTTTATTAAATTAGATATCTATCAAATATCTAGATAGAAAACATGCCCCAATAATTCGTCAGAAAATGGCAGTTTAGTAGCACTGGTCACAATCAATGCACAAAATGATAATTCTATACATTCTAAAATAGACATCTTAATGTGTTAAGAACATTCTGTAGTCATTTACAATAAAAAAAAGACCTGGGTCTAATAAATCCACAATTATTCAGCTAGGCAGGTTGAGATGAGCAGAAAATAACTGTTCCTTTGCTTCACTGGAAGTGAAAGAATCGTGAATCTATACAATCGCCTCTAAGACCTTTTCAAAGCTAAATTTAAGACTCCTGATTTAAATTACTATAATAAAGCGAATCAACGTTGGTTTTCTTGAACTATTTCAATTCAATGCTATTATTGAAGGTCAGTTCGTCTAACATCTTCCCGCAATTGTGACATGGTTGCATATTTGGTCATTCATAGTACAACAAATACTGATGCCTGTTCCAATACCCTGTGGCTCCCTTCAACTACAACTATCCTTTAAATTCAGCATCCTAGAGGGTATATGGAGTATAACTGGGAATGGAGTTAGTTCATAACATTATGACAATTAGCTGGCTGACTCATTGTATTCTTTAGTGAGCTTACTTTGTGAAATCCCCCCAGATGAGTTTAAAAGAGAGAAGGCAGTATTAGCCCAAATCAAGAAGTGGATAGAACCCTCTACAGTTCAAAAGTAAACCGTGCCAAAGATCCTGAATTTCAGGTAAGTGGCGAAACAGAACTTTATAAATATTATAGATCACACCAAATCCACTGTTCCTGCTCAAATTTGATTAAAATGTGTTCTCAATGACCAAGAGTACTGTGGGCTTTGAGCACAGTAGCCTAGATCACTGCAATGACTTGCGAGTGAGGGAAGAAAGAAAGATTATGAGTGAAACGTGTGAGCGTGTCTGCTTGCGTGAGAAGGAGAGAGTATGTATGAGGGTCTGCTTGTGTGAGAAGGAGAGAGTATGTATGAGGGTCTGCTTGTGTGTCAGGAGGTGGTGGAAGAGGTGCTCCTCTGCAGCAGTAGGGAGTGGCAGATGTCACAGACCCGTACAGGTCGAGGGTAGGAGGGCAGGGCCAACTCATTACTAGAACAACTGTTGCAGTAGATATCTCCACAGTTCCTACAGTGGTGCTGCAGACAAGGAGAAAAAAACCCACATACTAAATTTACATTTTAGTCATTTAGCAGACGCCACTATCCAGAGCGACTTACAGTTAGAGTGCATACATCTTCATACTGGTCCCCCGTGGGAATCGAACCCACAACCCTGGCGTTGCAAGCGCCATGCTCTACCAACTGAGCTACACAGGATGTCCAAGTATAACTGTTAGTAACATTTGTGGCAAATGAGAGCATTTCATTCAAAGGCATTTATACACCGAACAAAAACATAAACGCAACATGTAAAGTGTTGGTCCCATGTTTCATTAGCTGAAATAAAAGATCCCAGAAATGATTATTTCCCTCAAATTTTGTGCACAAATTTGTTTACATCCCTGTTAGTGAGCATTTCTCCTTTGCCAAGATAATTGATCCACCTGACAGGTGGCATATCAAGAAGCTGATTAAACAGCACAATCATTACACAGGTGCACCTTGTGCTGGGGACAAAAGGCCACTCTAAAATGTGCCGTTTTGTCACAACACAATGCCACAGATGTCTCAAGTTGAGGGTGTGCGCAATTGGCATGCTGACTGCAGGAATGTCCACCAGAGCTGTTGGCAGAGAATTGAACGTTCATTTCTATACCATAATCTGCCTCCAATGTCGTTCTAGAGAATTTGGCAGTACGTCCAACCGGCCTCACAACTGCAGACCACGTGTAACCACGCCAGCCCAGGACCTCCACATCTGGCTTCTTCACCTGTGGGATCATCTGAGACCAGCCACCAGACAGCTGATGAAACTGAGGACTATTTATGTCTGTAATAAAGCCCTTTTGTGGGGAAAAACTCATTCTGATTGGATGGGCCTGGCTGCCAAATGGGTGGGCCTGTTCACTCCAAGCCCACCCATGGCTGCGCCCCTACCCAGTCATGTGAAATCCATAGATTAGGGCCTAATTAATTCATTTAAATTGACAGATTTCCTTATATGAGCTGTAACTTTGAAATCGTTGCGTTTATATTTTTGTTCAGTATAAATCTTTCTCTACATCTGCCACAGACCAGAGTCCACAACTGAAGGAAAGACCGAAGAGATGGATGGACAGAGCTTTACCTTTCTGCGAGCGATGGAGAACTCCTTCTGACACTGTTTACACTGTGTAGCCTCGTTGTCTTTCAGCCAGGCTTGGCCCTGATGGACACGGACAGACAACAATGCTCAATCACAAATTATTACAGAAATGAGTGAGTGTCTGTGTTGTGTAGGTGGGGGTCATAGACTTCTCCTTGTACCTGAAGGACCCTATGACCAGCGGTGAGTGCCTATGTCTAGTCTACTAGTGAAGAACAAACTCCATAGAGACTTGAGCTGTGTTCGAATAGCCATACTAACATACTGTATACTATTAGTTCATTTTAGTATACTGTAAACGAACCGTATCCTTTCAGTTGAGCATACTAGCGCTTCGCCTGTCTACCGGAAGTTGATGCTGTTGATATGCAACCTCTTGCTAGCATAACAAATGACTAGCTGCTGGCAACAATTTAATGACGCTTTTTTGCCGACGTTTACAGACACCGGCCAAATTCAACTGGTGTTGAGCGTTCGTAAATTCAGCAGTTATGCTGCGCTCTGGCACAGGTACACTCAGACGAGAGTGCTCAGAAATCGGAGTAGATAGCCAGAGCTTATTTACGAACGCACCCGAATGTCCATTGAAAACGCACAACGACTATACCACTTAGCTAAACTAAGAATGACATGAATAATCAAGTCAATAAACGTTGGGTAGTTAGATAGCATATAGTTAATATACTGGCAAGTTCGATGTATTCGCCAACTAACATACCGGTACATACTGCTGTAATGATATGCGGTTCGTAAGGATAGCGTAACTAACAAATTGTCAGACAAAATAACGTGTAAGGTAACTTATTTGAAAAGTCATGACTTTATTATATTGCTCAACATTTTCTAAACATTTGTCATAATTAGTTAAAGCAATGAATATGTATCCACTCTCGTTGGACTTCGGCTGCATATTTTCCGCCATTTTCTTCAAATCTGAAAACGTCGTGAAGCCACGCCCATTTTCGGAATAATTGCATTATTGGTCCACTGCTTGTATACTTCGTATTTTGGCGAATGTAGTATGACATCCGGGAACTTTTGGCATACTAACTATATCCATACTATGACCAATAAGCATACTATACACTCAATTTACCTCACAAATAGTACGGTTAGTATGAGTATTTGAACACAGCTTTGGTGTAACAGAGAGCTAGAGGAAAGGGGAAGTGTTAATTTAGGCCAGAGAACATGTTACCTTGAGGGCTTTATTGACCTCTTTGAAGTCCTCCATCTTCAGTTTAGACCTACGAGAGAGATGTGTCATACAAAGACAAAACAGATGGAACACAGGAAGGAAGAGAAGAGAGAGAGATGTAAAGAGCAGGATTAGGAGTGTGCCTAGTACAGTACTCACTGGCTGAGGTGTAGGCCCATCTCCTGTAAGGCTGTCTAGTATAGTACTCACTGGCTGAGGTGTAGGCCCATCTCCTGTAAGGCTGTCTAGTACAGTACTCACTGGCTGAGGTGTAGGCCCATCTCCTGTAAGGCTGTCTAGTACAGTACTCACTGGCTGAGGTGTAGGCCCATCTCCTGTAAGGCTGTCTAGTACAGTACTCACTGGCTGAGGTGTAGGCCCATCTCCTTTAAGGCTGTCTAGTACAGTACTCACTGGCTGAGGTGTAGGCCCATCTCCTGTAAGGCTGTCTAGTACAGTACTCACTGGCTGAGGTGTAGGCCCATCTCCTGTAAGGCTGTCTAGTACAGTACTCACTGGCTGAGGTGTAGGCCCATCTCCTGTAAGGCTGTCTAGTACAGTACTCACTGGCTGAGGTGTAGGCCCATCTCCTGTAAGGCTGTCTAGTACAGTACTCACTGGCTGAGGTGTAGGCCCATCTCCTGTAAGGCTGTCTAGTACAGTACTCACTGGCTGAGGTGTAGGCCCATCTCCTGTAAGGCTGTCTAGTATAGTACTCACTGGCTGAGGTGTAGGCCCATCTCCTGTAAGGCTGTCTAGTATAGTACTCACTGGCTGAGGTGTAGGCCCATCTCCTGTAAGGCTGTCTCCTGCTCCTGACAGGTCTGCTGGAGCTGCTTCTTCTCCTGACGAACATCCTGCAGCTCCTAGAAACACACAGAAACAAGCTCAGAAGAAAAATGGGAGGTGGACTTCTCTTTTCTGTGTGTCTGTGTGTGTCACTGACCATGTGTAGCCCCTGTATCTGTTGTAGTTGGGTGCGTAGCTCAGTGCTGTTGTCCTGTTCTCTCTGTAGAGCTCTCTGAATGGCCTGTCTCTGCTCCTTCTCACTGCACAGATCACTCTCCAGACCCAGCCTAGAGAGACAGGGTGGTGTGGGTCACAACGTGTGTGTGTGTGTGTGTGTGTGTGTGTGTGTGTCCATACGTACCTCAGTGTGTCCAGGTCAGACAGCTGTTTCTGTAGGGAGTCTACTCTGCCCTCCAGCTCTGTCCTCATGTCTCTGTCTGTCTGGTCACTTTGTCTGCGATCACGCTCCGAGTTCTGCAGTCTGAAAATACATGGGCTACAATTAGTATTCAATCATGTTAAAACACGGAAACCATTATGAAACCACTCTGCACCACACACACAAACACCTCTGCTCCATCTCCTTAATGGTAGTCTCCATCTGGTTCATCTTCTCCTCCAGTTGTCCCACCTCCTCCTGCTTCCTCTGGGCATCACTCTCACAGTCCTGCACACACATTCTGTCAAGAGGTGTGTACTCACAAGGGTGTTGCTAAGTAAGTGAGAGAGTATGTGTGCATTTCATGTTTGCTTGAGCGCGTGTCTGTGTATATCTGTCCGTGTATATCAGTCTCTGTGTGTCCATGTGTGTTACCTCTGCCTTATGGAACATCTGCAGGTTGAGGGTTTTGACCTGGTCTAGTTGTTGTCGGAGGGCTTGCAGTGTGTCCTGTTTCTCATGTGTGTCTTTCTCCAGCAGCCTCATGGCCATCTCCATCTCCTGCTTTAGTCCTACCTGCAGCTCCAACTCCCGCTCCAACTCCTACACACACACACACACACACACAGAGGAACAAAGGTACAGGAACATACACACCTATTGTAGAGGCAGTATAACACAGATGTGTTAGTTGGCTAGGATCTCAAAGAAATGTAGAGCTAGTTGTTCATCTCACTGTTTCACACACCTGTCTGATGCGTTTCTCCTCCTGGTACTGTTTCCATACCACGCTGTACATCTCATCCAGGCCCTGCCGTGTCTGTCTGTATGTCTCCAGCTCTACTGCGCTGTCCTCCAGGGTCGCCTAGGAAACCAAACAGGACGTGAAATGCCAGCTCTTCATATTGTCTGACTTCGATGACAGTCACACAGACTGAAAACGGTTGCAGATGCATAGGAAGTGGGAGTGTCCTGACCTCCTCTTTCTTCTGGCTGCTCTGGACGATGGTCTCATTCTCATGTCTCAGTGTTTCCTGTTCCTCCTGTAAAGAGTTAATCCTGTCTGTCGCTGCCGTCAGCTGTAGGGTTATAACACATCCATAAGCACTATGTAGGGTTATAACACATCCATAAGCACTATGTAGGGTTATAACATATCCATAAGCATGATTTTTTTGTGTGTGTGTGATTAAATCGCATTGTCTGAGCGTTAAAATACACTGAAAACATAAAAATACATAATCTATACAGCTAAAATCTACAATGTTAACATTGAGGTTAAAGAAAGTGTGCTTTTCTCAATTTACCTAATTTTGCTAACCGTTACTTTACACAAAATCAAGACGTCAATATTATTTTAATGTTTTTTGTATGAAATATCTTCAATTACAGCTCCCACTGAGCAAATTCGGAATTTGCAATTAATCACAGCAAATCCTGCAATTACCTCTTTTTGAATCATTCGACAGCCCTAGTTAAAACACAGCTATAAGGACAATAGGTTTATAACACATCCATAACGACTACATAGGGTTATATTTCACATCCATAACAACTACATAGGGTTATATTTCACATCTATTCATTTTCCATTCTAAATTCAAATCTGCTGCTGATGGAGCTCATGAGCTGGGCCTCTGAGCTGGATCTGTCTGAACTGACTGTGTGTGTGTAAGTAAATGATGTATTGTGAACAAAAATATAAAATGCAACATGTAAAAGTGTTGGTCCAATGTTACATACATTTGCCTCCATTTGGCAAATCTGACCATAACTCTATCCTCCTGATTCCTGCTTATAAGCAAAAACTGAAGCAGGAAGCACCAGTGATTCGGTTAATAAAAAAGTGGTCAGATGACGCAGATGCTAAGCTACAGGACTGTTTTGCTAGCACAGACTGGAACATGTTCCGGGATTCTTCAGACAGCATTGAGGAGTACACCACATCAGTCACTGGCTTCATCAATAAGTGCATCGATGATGTTGTCCCCACAGTGACCGTACGTACATACCCCAACCAGAAGCCATGGATTACAGGAAACATCCGCACTGAGCTAAAGGGTAGAGCTGCCGCTTTCAAGGAGCGGGACTCTAACCCGGACGCTTATAAGAAATCCCGCTATGACCTCCGACGAACCATCAAACAGGCAAAGAGTCAATACAGGTCTAAGATTGAATCATACTACACTGGCTCTGACGCTCGTCGGATGTGGCAGGGCTTGAAAACTATTACAGACTACAAAGGGAAGCACAGCCGCGAGCTGCCCAGTGACACAAGCCTACCAGACGAGCTAAACCACTTCTATGCTCGCTTCGAGGCAAGCAACACTGAAGCATGCATGAGAGCACCAGCTGTTCCGGATGACTATGTGATCACGCTCTCCGTAGCCGATGTGAGTAAGACTTTTAAGCAGGTCAACATTCACAAGGCCGCAGGGCCAGACGGATTACCAGGACGTGTACTCCGAGCATGTGCTGACCAACTGGCAAGTGTCTTCACTGACATTTTCAACATGTCCCTGACTGAGTCTGTAATACCAACATGTTTCAAGCAGACCACCATAGTCCCCGTGCCCAAGAACTCTAAGATAACCTGCCTAAATGACTACCGACCCGTAGCACTGACGTCTGTAGCCATGAAGTGCTTTGAAAGACTGGTCATGGCTCACATCAACAGCATAATCCCAGAAACCCTAGACCCACTCCAATTTGCATACCGCCCCAACAGATCCACAGATGATGCAATCTCTATTTCACTCCACACTGCCCTTTCCCACCTGGACAAGAGGAACACCTACGTGAGAATGCTATTCATTGACTACAGCTCAGCATTCAACACCATAGTGCCCTCTAAGCTCATCACTAAGCTAAGGATCCTGGGACTAAACACCTCCCTCTGCAACTGGATCCTGGACTTCCTGACGGGCCGCCCCCAGGTGGTAAGGGTAGGTAACAACACATCTGCCACACTGATCCTCAACACGGGGGCCCCTCAGGGGTGCGTGCTCAGTCCCCTCCTGTACTCTCTGTTCACCCATGACTGCATGGCCAGGCACGACTCCAACACCATCATTAAGTTTGCCGACGACACAACAGTGGTAGGCCTGATCACCGACAACGATGAGACAGCCTATAGGGAGGAGGTCAGAGATCTGGCCGTGTGGTGCCAGGACAACAACCTCTCCCTCAACGTGACCAAGACAAAGGAGATGATTGTGGACTACATGAAAAAAAAGAGGACTGAGCACGCCCCCATTCTCATCGACGGGGCTGTAGTGGAACAGGTTGAGAGCTTCAAGTTCCTTGGTGTCCACATCACCAACGAACTATCATGGTCCAAACACACCAAGACAGTCGTGAAGAGGGCACGACAAAGCCTATTCCCCCTCAGGAGACTAAAAAGATTTGGCATGGGTCCTCAGATCCTCAAAAAATTCTACAGCTGCACCATCGAGAGCATCCTGACTGGTTGCATCACCGCCTGGTATGGCAACTGCTTGGCCTCTGACCGCAAGGCACTACAGAGGGTAGTGCGTACGGCCCAGTACATCACTGGGGCAAAGCTCCCTGCCATCCAGGACCTCTATACCAGGCGGTGTCAGAGGAAGGCCCTCAAAATTGTCAAAGACTCCAGCCACCCTAGTCATAGACTGTTCTCTCTGCTACCGCACGGCAAGCGGTACCGGAGTGCCAAGTCTAGGTCCAAAAGACTTCTCAACAGCTTCTACCCCCAAGCCATAAGACTCCTTAACAGCTAATCATGGCTACCCGGACTATTTGCACTGCCCCCCCACCCCATCCTTTTTACGCTGCTGCTACTCTGTTAAGTATTTATGCATAGTCACTTTAACTCTACCCACATGTACATATTACCTCAACTACCTCAACTAGCCGGTGCCCCCGCACATTGACTCTGCACCGGTACCCCCCTGTATATATAGCCTCCCTACTGTCACTTTATTTTACTTCTGCTCTTTTTTTCTCAACACTTTTTTTGTTGTTGTTTTATTCTTACTTTTTTTGTTTAAAATAAATGCACTGTTGGTTAAGGGCTGTAAGTAAGCATTTCACTGTAATGTCTGCACCTGTTGTATTCGGCGCATGTGACCAATAAAATTTGATTTGATTTGAAATAAAAAATCCCAGAAATCTTCCATATGCACAAAAAGCTTCTTTCTCTCAAATGTTGTGCACAAATGTGTTTACATTCCTGTTAGTGAGCATTTCTCCTTTGCCAAGATCATCCATCCACCTGACAGGTGTGTCATATCAAGAAGCTGATTAAACAGCATGATTACACAGATGCACCTTGTGCTGGGGACAATAAAAGGCCACTCTAAAATGTGCAGTTTTGTCACAAAACAATGCCACAGATGTCTCAAGTTGAGGGAGCATGCAATTGGCATGCTGAATGCAGGAACGTCCACCAGAGCTGTTGCCAGACAACTGAATGTTAATTTCTCTACCATAAGCCACCTCCAACGTCGTTTTAGAGAATTTGGCTATATGTCCAACCGACCTCACAACCGCAGACCACGTGTAACCACGCCAGCCCAGGACCTCCACATCGTCTGAGACCAGCCACCCGGACAGCTGATGAAACTGTGGGTTTGCAAAACCGAAGACTTTCTACACAAATTGTCAGAAACCGTCTCAGAGAAGCTCATCTGCGTGCTCGTCATCCTCACCAGGGTCTTGACCTGACTGCAGTTCGGCGTCGTAACCGACTTCAGTGGGCAAATGCTCACCTTCGATTGCCACTGGCAAGCTGGAGTGTGCCCTCCACGGATTAATCCCGGTTTCAACTGTACCGGGCAGATGGCGTTGTGTGGGCGAGCAGTTTGCTGATGTCAACGTTGTGAACCGAGTGCCCCATGGTGGCGGTGGGGTTATGGTTTAAGCTACAGACAACAAACAATTGCATTTTATCGATGGCAATTTGAATGCACAGAGATACCGTGACAAGATCCTGAGGCCCATTGTCGTGCCATTCATCCGCCACCCTCACCTCCGCTGGTAGAGCATGGCGCTTGTAACGCCAAGGTAGTGGGTTCGATCCCCGGGACCACCCATACACAAAAATGTATGCACGCATGACTGTAAGTCGCTTTGGATAAAAGCGTCTGCTAAATGGCATATTATTATTATTATTATTATCATCATCATCTCATGTTTCAGCATGATAATGCATGGCCCAATGTCGCAACAATCTGTACACAATTCCTGGAAGCCAATGCACGGCCCAATGTCGCAATAATCTGTACACAATTCCTGGAAGCTGAAAATGTCCCAGTTCTTCCATGGCCTGCATGCTCACCAGACATGTCACCATCTTTGGGATGCTCTGGATCGATATGTACGATAGTGTGTTCCAGTTCCCAACAATATCCAGCAACTTCGCACAGCCATTGAAGAGGAGTGGGACAACATTCCACAGGCCACAATCAACAGCCTGATCAACTCTATGCGAAGGAGATGTGTCGCGCTGCATGAGGCAAATTATTGTCCCACCAGATACTGACTGGTTTTCTGATCCACGCGCCTACTAAAAAGTAAAATAAAAAAAAGTTCTGTGACCAACAGATGCATATCTGTATTCCCAGTCATGTGAAATCCATAGATTAGGGCCTAATTAATTTATTCAAATGAACTGATTTCCTTATATGAACTGTAACTCAGTAAAATATTTTTAAATTGTTGCGTTTATATTTTTGTTCACTGACCACCTTCCGGAGACACTTGAAACCCTACCTCTAAGAAATACCTAGAATAGTATAAAGTAATCCTTCTACCCCCCCATAAAAAAAGAAAGAAAAAAGTGGTTGTCCCACTGGCTATCATAAGTTGAATGCACCAATTTGTAAGTTGTTCTGGATAAGAGCGTCTGCTAAATGATGTAAATGTATGTCTATGGGGCATGTAGGCACCTGAGCTGAGCCACAAGGGAAAGTGGGCATCTACCACCCCACTATCCCAATCATCCACTAATTAAATTGGTCATTTTTGCAGATTAAAAGTGTTAGAGCTAGTAATGTATCAATATTTAGCAATGACACCCAATGAATATATAGCACAACTTTGGATTTCACCCCAGTCTCATAATCGAATGGTTTAGACCGTTTGGATGTTGACAACTTGGAGTGAGCTTCTCTTCTTCGACCATGCAGTGTGGGTAGCAAAAGTGACTGCTGTCCTAGTTATGAAATTAATGTTACCCTGTATATGACCACAAATGACCATATATACACTGATCGTTTAAACCAAAACTACCAAAACTATTGCTGATGGAGAACCTGAATAATCAAAATAAAATATAATGTAAGTTCCAATCAGCATGTAGGCTATAGCCAGATGAGAGTTGTGTCCGGTAGCATCTTTGGGTCATCTCCATGTAAAAGCACCAACACGTCAAGTTCATAGGAGTGTGTCAAATTGGGTGTCAAATGAAAGCTAAGAGTCTATATTTGAGTAATTAAGGCATATGCATTTAAAACAATTAGGAATAAGCAAAGGTTTTGATTTCTGGTCAAACAGATGGAAAGGGGGTCTTAGAAAACATCTACCAGAAAAAGTATTAAAAAATGTATTATACATACATCAAAACATAACTGTTGAAGTAAAGACCCCTACTAATATCAACACTTATATTTAGTTTTGAATACATTTTTCTGCCTTCTGTAAGTTTAAGAAACATTGCCTTGAAATTACGTTACCAAAAACCCACATATCTTTAAGATAGGGGTTTTAAGATAAGGGTGAATAATGAAAGTTCAGAGGTAAAACGGAAACGGTAGACCTATCAATTAGTTCGTGTTTTTATTGATATCAATTTTGTTTATGAATTATTAAGTGATTAAAACTCGAAATTCCGTTGCCAAATCGGTAACGGAATTTCAGAAAAACCGGTGACGGAATTTTCAGAAGGTAGAAAGAAAGTAATTTGAACAAAACATTTTAGTGAACCGGCGACTCGTACGTTTGAATAGATTTTCTGACCGATGCATGTTACATTTGGATCGGTTTGGTGTCCTGCAGACTGATGCACATATCTTAAACATTTGAACTGGGGACCGATGCGCATCAGTGAATCGTTACATCTCTAGTTATAACACTTACATAAGCTCTACACAGGGTTATAAGACACCCATGATAACTATGGTTATTATAACACAGTCATTTGGGGGGGGGGGGGGGTTCTACTAAGCTAACATATGGAATTGTTTTAAGATGGTCATACCAAGGATACTTTAGCTATTTGATTTTGAATTTTAGGACCCCTAAGTGTCAAAGGAGTGTCAAACTCATTCCATGGAGGGCCGAGGGTCTGCAGGTTTTTGTTTTTTCCTTTCAATGAAGACCTAGACAACCAGGTGAGGGGAGTTCCTTACTAAGACCTAGACAACCAGGTGAGGGGAGTTCCTTACTAAGACAACCAGGTGAGGGGAGTTCCTTTCTAATTAGTGACTTTAATTCATCAATCAAAGACAAGGGAGGATCGAATGAGTTTGACACCTGTGCCTTAATCAAAGTAGTTTGATAAAAACATTGAATTTGGCCTTACTGCTTTTAGCCCATAGAAACACATTGAATAATAGCTTCATACATGGATAAACAGATATTTTGTTTTGACTATCAAAAGGAAGTTTGTTCTGAAGTGTCTGTCCTATATCTGATAGATATAAGAAAGATCAGGAAACATTTTATGTTATTGGGACATGTATTTAACACCTTATTTTAGGCACTAAACTATATACACACTTCCATAATTGTTTTAACCTGGTATCCAGCTACCTTCAGACTAGTCTTGTGAGGCTTGTGGGTGTCCTAGAGCAAAACGTACGTGTTTGTGAGAAACTTACCTTTCCATAGAAGGGTCATATTAGTGTGTAGCCCAAACTATTCGGACGCTACAGACAGAAGTTGGCAGATCGGCTGAACCGATTTCAGACAAGTCTTGTGACGCTTGTGGGGTTTTAAAGCAAAACGGAGAACACCATCGTGTTCGTGAGAGTCACCTTTCCATAGAAGGGTCATAATAGTTTTTGTAGGCCAAACCGGTCGGACGCTACTGACGTTTTCATGAGAAGACCAATTTTCGGGATGTCTCATGGTCTGCAGTAGATTGAGACACAGCCCATGCAAAAAACGTATCTTTAGCTTAATAAACACTACAAAGGATTACAACACATTCATAAGCTCCTCTGACCTCCTCAATGAGCTTGCTGTTGGTCTTCTCTATGGAGTCCATCTTGGCCTGCAGGTCAGTGACGGTGCAGCTCAGGTGTCTGTTCAGCTCTTCAATGTAGTGCTTCTGGTCCAATATGGCCGTCATCTTAGCATCGCTGACAGCGAGGAGAGAAGGAGAGGTTACAGGAGAAGAGACAAAGGATAACAGAGAGAGGAGTGTGGTTTATGTTGATGGTTTATCTTTGCTGAGAAAGAAAGAGAGGAGGAGGTTAGAGGAAAGGAGAACAGTCATAAATAAACAGAGGAGTGTGTTTGGGGTGAGGGAGGAAAGGCAGAGACATAGTACTTACTCCTTAGTGGTCTCAGTGGTCATAGGGTCCTTCAGGTACAAGGAGAAGTCTATGACCCCCACCTGGGAGTCCAGGTCCTCTCCTTTGATACAGAGGTTAGCGTCAATGACGTTTAGCCCCACCAGCATCCCTCCTATCACTGTCCCCTCCTCCTCCATCATCAACGCTCCTGGATCATAGAACTCACTGTGGAAGGAAGGAGGCAGAAAGATTTTGTAAGATAGATACAATAACTACTGTAAAAGTGAATAGGACACAAAATGCTTACCGGTATTACATGTTTATTACACTGATTCAGTTCTAGCAACAGAGCCTTGTGCTGTACTCACCCCAGGAGGTCCTTATGGTCCAACAGGGCTTTCAGGTAGTCAGACAATTTCTTCTGCATCAGGGCCAGATGCAGCCAGGCCCGAGCCCGACCCAACCCAGTCTTTAGCCCTGGCAGGTCTCTGGCGCTGGTGGCAATATCAGTAGACTCAGGACACAGCTTCTGAACCAGCTCCAGAGGACCCCAGATAGACTTATTCTGATTGATGAATGACTTCTTCACTACATAGAGAGAAAGAGAGAGAAGATAGGAGAATGTTTAGGTAGTGTTCTTCAAAGGGCCAAAACGAATAAGTGCCGCAGGAATACTGGAGTCTCCAACTCTGCTACGGGAGAGCAATTGGTTGTGCAGGCTTTCGCTCCAGCCCCGCAGTAACACACCTGATTCAGCTAATCAAGACCCTGACAAAAGTCTGCAACACACCTAGTAGCTCTCCAGGCGGAGGGTTGGCCTGTCACCCCTGTTCTAGAGCAAGTCTCACCTTTCAGTCCGTGTTTGAGGCAGTGCTCCAGAACCACAAAGAACTGCTGCAGAGGAGGGTAGTCAGAGTCCAGGGTTCTGCCCAGACTCAGAGATGACTGGATCAGGACCTTAATACTCAGCTTCATCATACTGAACAGGTTGGAGCGCTCCACAGCCATATGGTCCTTCACTGCTACAAATAGAGAGGGAGAGAGAAGAAAAAAATAATTAAGAGAGGAGAGAAAAAGAGAGGCGCAAGAAATAGAGGGGAGAGAACAAGAAAAAGGGGGGGGGAGAGATCATAATCTGAATTTCCTGTGCAAAAGTAATTTTTAAAAGGACAACAAGACTTGACCACGGATAAATATAGACTGTTAGTCTATATTTATTGCTTAAGTATGCCACTCTGATTTCCTCGCCAGGCAGGAGTCATGTGTTGTGTTGACAGCTGATGACAGCAGAGATGCAGAAGAGAGAAGTCGCTGGTTCAGCACTTAACTACCTAGTAAGTTTATATGCTTCCACATTGGCGTGCAATACAATAACCTTGCTACGTACCTGGTAGGTATTGGTTAGTGTGTGTGTCATTCTCGGTAGAGTTTTGTTTAGTCGGACTGGTAGCAGAGCTCACGGCAGATCCCGACGATTTGGCGTTTCTCAAAGCTGCACCGTAGCTAACCCCACTGCTGATCGTCTCGGTCGCCTTCCGTGCTAGCGACAGGATCGGTGTTGACCAGTTGCTCTCGGTCGCCGGTTTGTCTTTTGGAGCCTCTTCATCGCTGCTAATGCCAACAGGGTGGCTGTCTGGAATAACTTCCAAAACTTTGGATTCCTGTTCTTTGACGTCGCTTTCCTCAGCAGCTGTGTTTGTTTCCCTTACCTCGTCGGCCATTTTTATTAAAATAAC
This sequence comes from Coregonus lavaretus, assembly GCF_964263955.1. Lineage (NCBI taxonomy): Eukaryota > Metazoa > Chordata > Actinopteri > Salmoniformes > Salmonidae > Coregonus > Coregonus lavaretus. The sequence continues at coordinate 243,000 of NW_028166613.1, forward strand.
GGAACATGTGACTCCAGGCCAGAGCAATCGCTTATGATGCCTGCGAGAAGTCCAAAGTAATCGAGGAATGCTTTTCAGTGATTCATCAAGTGTTGTTTTATTCGTTTCGCATCGTTTAAAGTGTTTTCTTTCCATATAAACAGTCTAAATAATATTTTACGACATTTTTAAGCGACGCTAACTATTGTGGATAACAGCCAATGTTTATGAGGTTATAGCTGTGTATCCATTTCAAGCCACTAGATGTCACTATTGATATTGTCCCGTGTCCTTCGTGTGTATCCATTGCGTAGGTAGGCCTATGATGAAACTGAGCTGAGGTTACAGACCTAGAAGTGCATTCAGATCAGTGGCTTTTGGTTGACAACATATTATTTTAGATTTAAACCAGTTTAAAGCATGTTTAGCTGTTTTCCCGGTTATAGATTAAGTCTAGTCCTGGACTAAGTAGATCTTTCAATAGAGAATCTCCATTGAACATGGTTCTTAGTCCATGAACAGGCTTATTAAACTGTGCCTATTAAACTGACCCTAAATGTCATAATTTGCATGCTTTTTTTATTAATGTAGTCACAGGTCTAATGATAACTTCTTGTAAGTCCATTATTCCCATTAATTCAAATGATACAGAAAGAGGCATGATATGATCAGCAATATGATGTCAAGCAATGCACTTTTATGTTATTTTTCCAACTAAAATGCCTAAACAGTCAACAAAATTAGACACATTTTCATTTAGCCTACATTAGTTTGTTGTAACTTTATAATCCATGTATATGGTTTAAACCACTCTATAAGTATAAACCATGGTTGCATGTTAAATGTGCAACCAGAGGGAAAAAAACTCTAGACCACCTTTACTCCACACACAGAGATGTGTACAAAGCTCTCCCTCGCCCTCCATTTGGCAAATCTGACCATAACTCTATCCTCCTGATTCCTGCTTATAAGCTAAAACTAAAGCAGGAAGCACCAGTGACTCGGTTAATAAAAAAGTGGTCAGATGACGCAGATGCTAAGCTACAGGACTGTTTTGCTAGCACAGACTGGAACATGTTCCGGGATTCTTCCGATAGCATTGAGGAGTACACCACATCAGTCACTGGCTTCATCAATAACCGTACGTACATACCCCAACCAGAAGCCATGGAGTACAGGCAACATCCGCACTGAGCTAAAGGGTAGAGCTTCCGCTTTCAAGGAGCGGGACTCTAACCCGGACGCTTATAAGAAATCCCGCTATGCCCTCCAACGAACCATCAAACAGGAAAAGAGTCAATACAGGACTAAGACTGAATTGTACTACACCGGCTCTGACGCTCGTCGGATGTGGCAGGACTTGAAAACTATTACAGACTACAAAGGGAAGCAAAGCCGTGAGCTGCGCAGTGACACAAGCCTACCAGACGAGCTAATTCACTTCTTTGCTCACTTCGAGGCAAGCAACACCGAAGCATGCATGAGAGCATCAGCTGTTCCGGATGACTATGTGATCACGCTCTCCGTAGCCGAAGTGAGTAAGACTTTTAAGCAGGTCAACATTCACAAGGCCGCAGGGCCAGACGGATTACCAGGATGTGTACACCGAGCATGCGCTGACCAACTGGCAAGTGTCTTCACTGACATTTTCAACATGTCCCTGACTGAGTCTGTAATACCAACATGTTTCAAGCAGACCACCATAGTCCCTGTGCCCAAGAACATGAAGATAACCTGCCTAAATGACTACCGACCCGTAGCACTCACGTCTGTAGCCATGAAGTGCTTTGAAAGGCTGGTCATGGCTCACATCAACACCATTATCCCAGAAAACCTTGACCCACTCCAATTTGCATACCGCCCCAACAGATCCACAGATGACACAATCTCTATTGCACTCCACACTGCCCTTTCCCACCTGGACAAGAGGAACACCTACGTGAGAATGCTATTCATTGACTACAGCTCAGCGTTCAACACCATAGTGCCCTCAAAGCTCATCACTAAGCTAAGGACCCTGGGACTAAACACCTCCCTCTGCAACTGGATCCTGGACTTCCTGACGGGCCACCCCCAGGTGGTAAGGGTAGGTAACAACACATCTGCCACGCTGATCCTCAACACGGAGGCCCCTCAGGGGTGCGTGCTCAGTCCCCTCCTGTACTCCGTGTTCACCCATGACTGCATGGCCAGGCACGACTCCAACACCATCGTTAAGTTTGCCACCAAAACAAAAGTGGTAGGCCTGATCACCGACAACGATGAGACAGCCTATAGGGAGGAGGTCAGAGACCTGGAAGTGTGGTGCCAGGATAACAACCTCTCCCTCAACGTGATCAAGACAAAGGAGATGATTGTGGACTACAGGATAAAAAAGAGGACTGAGCACGCCCCCATTCTCATCGACGGGTCTGTAGTGGAACAGGTTGAGAGCTTCAAGTTCCTTGGTGTCCACATCACCAACAAACTATCATGGTCCAAACACACCAAGACAGTCGTGAAGAGGGCATAACAAAGCCTACCTCAATTACCTCAACTAACCGGTGCCCCCGCACGTTGACCCTGTACCGGTACCCCCTGTATATAGCCTCCCTACTGTTATTTTATTTTACTGCTGCTCTTTAATTATTTGCTCTTTTCTATTTTTTACTTAACACTTTTTTTTAAATCTTTTTTTTTCTTAAAAACTGCATTGTTGGTTAAGGGCTTGTAAGTAACCATTTCACTGTAATGTCTACACCTGTTGTATTCGGCGCATGTGGCAAATAAAATGTGATTTAATTTGATATAAACAAGTTGTAATAATTACACTAAGCAAAAATATGAATGCAACATTGACCACCATTTGCCTCATACAGCACAACACATCTCCTTCGCATAGAGTTGATCAGGCTGTTGATTGTGGCCTGTGGAATGTTGTCCCACTCCTCTTCAATGGCTTTGCGAAGTTGCTGGATATTGGCGGGAACTGGAACACGCTGTCTTACAAGTCGATCCAGAGCATCCCAAACATGCTCAATGGGTGACATGTCTGGTGAGTATGCAGGCCATGGAAGAACTGGGAAATTTTCAGCTCCCAGGAATTGTGTACAGATCCTTGCGACATGGGGCCGTGCATTATCATGCTGAAACATGAGGTGATGGCGGCGGATGAACGGCATGACAATGGGCCTCAGGATCTTGTCACTGTATCTCTGTGCATTCAAATTGCCATAGATAAAATGCAATTGTGTTCGTTGTCCGTTGCTTATGCCTGCCCTTACCATAACTCCACCGCCACCATGGGGCACTTTGTTCATAATGTTGACATCAGCAAACTGCTCGCCCACACGACGCCATCTGCCCAGTACAGTTGAAACCGGGATTCATCCGTGAAGAGCACACTTCTCCAGCGTGCCAGTGGCCATCGAAGGTGAGCATTTGCTCACTGAAGTCGGTTACGATGCCGAACTGCAGTCAGGTCAAGACCCTGGTGAGGACGATGAGCACGCAGATGAGCTTCCTTGAGACGGTTCCTGACAGTTTGTGCAGAAATGCTTTGGTTGTGCAAACCCACAGTTTCATCGGCTGTCCGGGTGGCTGGTCTCAGACGATCCCGCAGGTGTAGAAGTCAGATGTGGAGGTCCTGGGCTGGCGTGATTACATGTGGTGTGCGGTTGTGAGGCTGGTTGGACGTACTTCCAAATTCTCTAAAGTGACGTTGGAGGCGGCTTATGGTAGATAAATGAACATTAAATTCTCTGGCAAGAGCTCTGGTGGACATTCCTGCAGTCAGCATGCCAATTGCATGCTCCATCAAAACTTGAGACATCTGTGGAGTTGTGTTGTGTGACAAAACTGCACATTTTAGAGTGACCTTTTATTGTCCCCAGCACAAGGACCACCAGTGCAATGATCATGCTGTTTAATCAGGTTCTTGGTATGCCACACCTGTCAGGTGGATGGATTATTTTGGCAAAGGAGAAATGCTCACTAACAGGGATGTAAACACATTTGTGCACAACATTTGAGAGAAATCATATTTTTGTGCATGTGGAACATTTCTGGGATCTTTTATTTCAGCTCATAAAACATGGGACGAACACTTTACATGTTGCGTTTATATTTTTGTTCAGTGTAGATTACAGTAGCCTCCTGTAGAGGCGTTGTCGAGGCAGTCTATATAAATCGTGACGCCTCTAGTCTGGCGCTCGTTCTACTCGTCCCCACTCTGCAAAGGCTGTGTTTGTGTGTGCCACCGCTACCCGAGACGCGCCCGGCATCTTGAATAAGAAAGTCGCACTGAGAACGGAAGGAATAGACCTACCAGGAACTTTTTAAGAGTAGCAATATCGAGTACGTGGACAAGATAAAGGAAAACGACATACACTGATTTTTTGCAGAATTACAGTTGGTGGTGATTTGAAGTTTGAAGATATGAGGATTCTACGAGTTGCGCTCCTGCTCGTCCATGCCTTTGGTAAGTATCAAGTTACACTTTTATATCTCAAGTCAGATTATATAGTTCCTTTTCTGTAGCGTTTATACTTTAACATTGAAAAAACTATTGGTGGTAATAGTTTATCCTAGACTTGATTCCTCCTAAGTGGTCATTTTCATATTCATAAGAGACAGGTATTGGAGTTACACTTGTTGACTGTAAAAAAGTGTGAACTTCTCTAGCATGACCTTCTGAGCACATCTCATAAACTTTTAAAAGAAGAGTCAACGATTTTCATAAGGTGGAGGCCAGCCTATGCTATTCAAGAACGAAGTATGGTCATCTTTCTATTTTAAAACATGCTTTATGTAACTGGATATACTTATTTTTAACTCATATTCTTGTACATTAGCTAACTGTCTGTCTATGCAACATTTTGTGTACCATAGCCAAGCAGGATTATAGTCTCCCCAGTACAGAATACTGTACATGCATGAAGTTGTTGGGTGCCTCACAGTTCTTGGAGCTGAAATGCAACTATCCAGTTTTATAGGCTCACCTGGAGGGGCCATGGGGCCTCATGCAGGGCTGTCAGTCTAGAGACATGTTTCAACTTGCCCACTCAAACTCCTCCATTTTCTTGGCACCTGAATTAATTACTGTGTTGGAAAGTAAAGCTTTTGTTCCCAGTGAGCAAAAGTGCTTGAAAAGATGTCATTTCAACCAGTTTTGCCATTGAAATTATGTATTTTCAACCAGTGTTGCTCACTGGGTTAACTCCTCACAGTGCCAGTCAGAATCTAGTCTACATCTCTAAATCACAGACTACTGAATGGTGTAGCATCAATCAAAATGTTAATCTTGTGTTTCCTTGTGTTTTCCAGTGGTGTCGACGTTGGTGAGTGGAGCTGTGGTGGACAGGTATGAGAGTGAGAGGCCGCAGCAGCACACGGCAGTTATCAACCTGTTGGATGTCCTGAGCGACAGAAGGATGGAGGGAGGGATGGAGGAGAGTAACCACGGCGTGGAGGGTCCAGTGTTGGAGGATGAGGAGTACTATGATTACTACCATGAAGATGAAGAAGATGCCTCAGGGGACTATGAGGTGGAATTACCTCGAGGTATTTAATAACTCACTGTGATTTATGTTTGTTTATTGCTCTGTTGTAAATCCTCCTCCTATTGTTTATAGGTTCTGGAATCCTCACTGACACATTTGTTAGAATACCCTTTATAAACATGATTTATTACACTATTATCCATGAGTTTATCTGGCAGGTTGTCAGTCAGTTCCATTTTAACACCTGTTCCTATGTAACCCCTAGTTAAATTGACTGTATCGAACCAGGTAGCCTAGCGGTTAGAGCGTTGGGCCAGTAACCGAAAGCTCGCTGGTTCGAATACCTGAGCCGACAAGGTGACAAATCTGTCGATGTGCCCTTGAGCAAGGCACTTAACCCTAATTTGCTCCAGGGGAGCCACACTACTATGGCTGACCCAGTGAAACAACATATTTCACTGCACCTATCTGGTGTATGTGACAATAAAACATGTATTCTATGAGATGTGTTGGCTAGATCCATGGAATCAGTTGATTAACCTTTCTTGTCTGTGTTCTTTTCTTTTTTAGTTGCATTGTCGACTAAACCTAAAGACCCATCGGTCATCTTGGAAGCTGAGAGGAAGAGGAGGAGAGGAAAGGGGAGGAAGAAGGGAAAGGGGAATAAGAGGAACCCTTGTCTGAAGAAGTATAAGGACTTCTGTATCCATGGCACCTGTCATTACCTGAGGGACATCAAAGCTCCGTCATGCATGTAAGAAACACCTCTCTATCTCTCTTTCTTTCTCTCTATCTCTGTCTCTCACTCTATCTCTCTCTCTCTTTCTCTAACTTTCGCTGTCACTCTCTTTCTCTCTATCTCCATCTCTATCTCTCCAGAAGAACAATATGCCTTTTGTACTGTATGTTGCATGAATCATATCTCACCCCTCTCCCTCTCTCTCTCTCTCTCTCTCTCTCTCTCTCTCTTTCTCCTTGTGCAGATGTCGTCCCAGTTACTCTGGGGAGCGGTGTCACCTGTTCACGCTGGCTTCAGAGGGGAGGGACGTGGGAGGCTACAGCAGGACCACAGCTCTGGCTGTGGTGGCAGTGGTGTTGTCCTCTCTCTGTCTCACCATCATAGGCCTGCTGCTGGTGCTCAGGTCAGTACAACAGCCTTAACACACACACACACACACACACACACACACACCAGTTGACCCACTTTTTTACCACTACTTCCTGGCATATTATCTAACACAGGGGGGTGTATAGAACCAGAGCAGCTGTATGACACATTACACATTGCATTATGCATCAGCTGGAGATTGACAAAGTCAGTATTGGCACTGTATTGTGGAAATGGGCCAACAGGAAATGAATTGTACACAACCTAATTGATTGTAGGAGAAAGGGAGATGAGGCTATAAAAAACATATGACAGGATAGTTCAGCATGGTCATAGTTCAGCATGGTCATAGTTTAGCGTTATTGTTCTCACCTCACAATAATTATGGGAACCACAGATGTTGTTCTTGTTGTTGATGTTGTTATTGTTCCAAAACAGTTCCAGGATCCACAGGTCTTAACCCTGTTGTTGTTTTCCTCCAGGTTTCACAAGCGAGGAGCGTACGACATAGAGAATGAGGAGAAGGTGAAACTGGGGTCAGCGCCCAACCACTGAAGAGCTGGAGCGAAGGGTGAGTTACCAGGGAACCCCAAACTCCTCAGAGAAAATCCTCTCTTTTCAAGTCCTGAACTGAAATGTTAGATCCCCTCCTAAATTGATAGGAGTCAGACAGAAAGTAAAATGTTATCATAACTTTACTATACATTACAGTAGGATTGTGAAACAGAGGCTGGATTTAGATTGATGAAAGATTAGTCTGGGTTTTGTTTTCACACGGTCTGAGTGTTGAAGGAAACTGATCGCTCATTGTTTCTCCCTCTATTTCAGGACAGGATAGGGAAATTCTACCTCAAAATAGAAAAGAAGAAGTGAAAAAAAGCCAAGAGAGAACCCAGAGAGACTTGGAAGGTATGGCAGAGAGGGGGACTGGATGGGTGTGACCTGGACACATAGCCCCACCCCTTCTCACTGATGGACAGATGTGATTGGGTAGCTCAAGATTCTGCTGTAGGCCCTGCAACCTATCAGGAGAGAGCCTGCCTAAAACTGGAACTCTGACTGGCTGGGAGAAAAGACTGGAGTGGTGATGAGGATATGGAAGCTGAGAGGAAGAGGAGGAACATTTCTGTGCCCGTATCCACAAAGAGTCTCGGAGTAGGAGAGCTGATCCAGGATGAGTTTGGCCTTTAGATCATAATTAATAACATTATATGCACTGACCCTGGATCAGCACTCCTATCTGAGATGCTTTGTGGAGACGTCCCTGAATTCAGTGCTGCTTCTTGGCTGTGTTAAAAAAGACTACCAGGAGTCTCAGACTAAAAGGACACCATCTTCTCTTCTTCTGCCAGAAACAGAGAGAACCCTGGTCTTTCTTCAAAAGGAGTGTTGTTTTTACCAATCAGCATTTGTATTTTCCTGCACATGTTCGATCATTGTCGTTTTCTAGCGTACTGTAAAACTTTTATTTATACCATATATTTGTCTTTTAATTTATTTATTGATGTGATGTTGTTGCTGTATTTATGCAGATTTTTAACTGCTTCGTCCACCCAAAGATGCACTGCCCGTTTGTAAAGATTATCTATAAGGTCATCATTGTGTTTTTATATTTAAATGTTAGATCATATTTATTGATGATAATTAAGATAAAAGGAATAAAAAATGTACAGTACTTTTGGAGAAATAGACATTTCAAAGTAAGAGTCCTCTTGGTCTCATAGGGCTACCTGATTGCTGACTGTGATATCAGCACTCTGTGTACAGGCTGCTGAAAACACACGCCACTGTGATTGGTTGGTTGGTTGATTCATTCAACAGCAGTGTGGTGTACTATACCAATGTACCACTGACAGGTCTCTTTGTGTGTACCATTATGACGTGGTTGCATTGGTCTTCTGTGTTTGACTCTGTAAAGAAGCCATACAAAACATCCAGACATAGAAGTGAATTGAATAGAACCTACTCTACTCTAGAATCCCAAAATATAGAATATAGGAAATATTCTAGAATGTTTATAATCTAGAATCCAGTTTAAATTGTCTGTATTACATTGAGGATGTGGAATAGATACAAGGCAAACGCTGGTGCCTTGTTGAGTCCCGACATTGTATCGAGTGTTGGAAGGTAGAAACACACAAATGGTGTAGTTTTTATTGTCTTTGAGAAACGAGTTGGACATAAATCTCCAAAAATGGTATCTCCAATTTTTGTTATTTATTTCTGTTACCATGCCAGTTAGTTGTGTTGTTTTAGAATGGTGGGTGTGGTTAGGGATATACTCAGTGATTTACTGTACTATAATACCCACTGAGATCCATGCTAAGATCATGTTGAAATGTGAATTCATTCAAGTGTTCAGGCTTTAAAAAAACTAATAACCCTCCTCTAGAAAAACATCCTGGAAACAACCTGCAGTTTTGAAGGGATTTCTAGTCAAAAGGTTGTTGTTTTTTTCAGAAAATGAATAAAGCATTTTTTTCTCACATTTCCCGAAGTCATTGTATTATGCTTTCTCTGTGTCACTAAGGCTGCATTTACACAGGCAGAACAATTCTGATATTTATTTCACTAACTGGGCCTTTGACCAATCAGATCAGATCTTTTTCCAATAATTGGGCAAAAGATCAGAATTGGGCTGCCTGTGTAAACGCAGCCTATAGCTCATATCCATATCAGCTGCTATCTATACACTGATGAGTGTTTTAAACTCAGAATCATGATGCAACAAAGTTACCTCTAGACACTGATCTAATGTCAGTTTAGGGTCAGTTGTTTTGGATTGGAAGAAGGTCATCTTATTCAATATCTGAGGTGGTTAAAATACGTTTTTTACCTTAAGCTGCTCCTATCTGTTATTATAGGTTAATAACATTTCTATACTAATGGCCTAGGCTTCACCTTGATAGTTAAGGTCACCATTATTATAGCTATCTGGTTAACTTCCTGTGTTGAGTGTGTCAGTATGGCTTCACATTGTAATGCTATTTAAAAAGAGAGACCGATCTGGGACGACAACACTACTGTGTCCTTTTGGCCTTTCAGTCACTGGCTGTAATTATAGAAAGGATAATATTTGTGTTCCATTCCCCACCCCCCCTCCCTTTCACCCCTCCTCTCCTCCCTCCTTCCCCCCATGCTTCAGCTACTCCTTTCAACCAGAGCACCTGTATCCTGGCCAAGGGTCACCTTTAGGATGTTCAGCCAGCCCTTGCAAGCGTTCTGAATTGTTCCCTCTTATGTAATTTCCTAAGTAACTTAAGTTTACTCTGAACTTCTTAAGAACATTTTCTCTTTCCATAAATCATCTCAACATGTGTTCATGCCAATGACATAATAGCTGGCAAAATCACAAGCAGATCTGGCTACCCAGCAACAAGGCTAGTGTATCCACAGCTGTTCTGCTTCGATCTACAGTAATCTAGTATATCCACAGCTGTTCTGCTTCGATCTACAGTAATCTAGTGTATCCACAGCTGTTCTCCTTCGATCTACAGTAATCTAGTATATCCACAAGTGTTCTCCTTCGATCTACAGTAATCTAGTATATCCACAGCTGTTCTCCTTCGATCTACAGTAATCTGCACATATAAGACTACGTAGTTATGATGACAGGACCACATCAGGCTCTCTGACAGATCAATCAGACATTACTAAGTGGCTAGTTACAGTGGGTGGGTGGGTGGGGGGGGGGGGGTACATGAACCTGCTGCACACTAGCCAGGAACAGGAACAGGAAGCCTTTGAGGGAGCAGATGTAGTTGGGACACCTGATCTGAGAGTACAACGCATCATTCCACTACACCACCACAGCATTAGTCACACAGCCAACAGATGGCACGTTCAGAGACGTTTACTACTACTGTAACATATGAGCAACTCTACTACCACTCCTGAATACGCGCGCACACACACAAGTGCGGGCGCACACAAACACACACACACACACACACACACACACACAAACACATAAACACACACAAACGTGCATGCATGCACACACACACACACACACACACACACACAAACACAAACACACACACGTGTGCAACAATACTAGAACACTTAATACTTCCACCACTGAGCACCTCTGAATACCAACACCCCACAGAGCTCATGTAGAGCTCAGACCAGCCCCTACAGTAAATACCCTGTGGCTATACAACAATGCTGTGGTGCTGTGTAACATAACATCGTCTGGCTTAATGATCTGGTTTATGGCCTCAGCAGCCCTCATAGACAGAGACAGGTTGAGACTCAGTAGGACTCATAGACAGAGACAGGTTAAGACTCAGCAGGACTCATAGACAGAGACAGACTGAGAGTCAGCAGAACTCATAGACAGTGACAGGTTGAGACTCAGCAGGACTCATAGACAGAGACAGGTTGAGACTCAGCAGGACTCATAGACAGAGACAGACTAAGACTCAGCAGGACTCATAGACAGAGACAGGTTGAGACTCAGCAGCTCATAGACAGAGACAGGTTGAGACTCAGCAGAACTCATAGACAGAGACAGACTGAGACTCAGCAGGACTCATAGACAGAGACAGGTTGATACTCAGCAGGACTCATAGACAGAGACATACTGAGACTCAGCAGGACTCATAGACAGAGACAGGCTGAGACTCAGCAGGACTCATAGACAGAGACAGGTTGAGACTCAGCAGGACTCATAGACAGAGACAGGTTGAGACTCAGCAGGACTCATAAACAGAGACAGGCGGAGACTCAGCAGGACTCATAGACAGAGACAGGTTGAGACTCAGTAGGACACATAGACAGAGACAGACTGAGACTCAGCAGGACTCATAGACAGAGACAGGTTGAGACTCAGCAGAACTCATAGACAGAGACAGACTGAGACTCAGCAGGACTCATAGACAGAGACAGGTTGATACTCAGCAGGACTCATAGACAGAGACATACTGAGACTCAGCAGGACTCATAGACAGAGACAGGTTGAGACTCAGTAGGACACATAGACAGAGACAGACTGAGACTCAGCAGGACTCATAGACAGAGACAGGTTGAGACTCAGCAGGACTCACAAACAGACACAGACTGAGACTCAACCAACTGTTACTCACACAGTGAAATCACCTCCTGTCCGGATGCTGATGCTGTTGGTGTGTGTGTGTGTGTGTGTGTGTGTGTGTGTGTGTGTGTGTGTGTGTGGGCGACCTGCTTCCCCCAGCCATGGGCCTGGCTATTTGATGTGGGGTCTTTGTTGGTTTAGGGACCCCTCTGGAATGCAGTGAGGGTGAGAGAGTAGGAGAGATTAACCCCTCTGGAATGCAGTGAGGGTGAGAGAGTAGGAGAGATTAACCCCTCTGGAATGCAGTGAGGGTGAGAGAGTAGGAGAGATTAACCCCTCTGGAGTGCAGTGAGAGTGAGAGAGTAGGAGAGATTAACCCCTCTGGAATGCAGTGAGAGTAAGAGGGTAGGATAGATGAGGGGGGTGGTGTTAAATGGTTACATGTACGGCAGTATGGGTCCCCTAACAGTCAATTGTTGCTGGATCTGACATTGCTGACTCATAAACAGTCAAATAAAAACAGTCCTGTCCCGGTGAAGTTAAGTACACGTCACACAGTTAAAGTTCTAGCTAAAGGTTCAGATTAGGTTTTTTCTTCAGATTCTTTTGACACAGATATTGGCGACAGGGAGGGAGAACTGGTTGAAGCCAGAAATTCAGCTGCAACATGCAGGGTGTGTCTCATGGAATCAGACCAAGACTGTTCTGCTTAAACCATTATGTTGAGCAATAGGGAGAGTGTTGTGCTCCATTTGGAATCAATGCAGCTTTGGAAACTGGAACAACCATTTCTAAGATGGACGCAGTGCAGCATATCCGAGGCTGTCATTGATTTGTACTGTAACATCTGCTATCGTTATTAAGCTGTAAATGGCTTTGACAGAGTTTAGTCAAGCTATTGCTGAGTAGTACATTGATTACTCAGCGTGTGTGTGTGTGTGTGTGTGTGTTGTCATATACAGTAGTGGAACCTCACATAAGCCTGTCCTCACAGAAATAGTTGAGTGTAGTCATGGTCACATAGCTAGATGCTATTCCATGGACTGACAGACAGACAGGCAGGCAGGAGAGACACACGCTCCCAGAGAGACAGAACTAGATAGAATCTTCTATGGCTTCTCTATGTCTCAGAACACTGATGAGTGAACGGTCTAGTCCTGGAGTCAACTAATCATGCTCATCCACCTCCAGTTGAATCAGGTGTGTTAGTATGGTGACACACAAACGGGCTACGGCAGCTAAAGTTCCCACAACTATCCTTGTTTCTGAGGGTTCTGAGACGGTTTCACTCGGACAAATTACAGGAGAATCTAGCCGCATCGCTCTCTGGTGCACATTCCAATCCTCCTGGTCCTGTGTCATCTTGGTCAGTCTTAGCCACGGTCACAGTCCTGTTGAAATTACTAAGTTACTAAGCAAGCAAGTGTGGTTGATTAATCGGGTTCAGGCAATTCCTGTGTGTTTGAGTGTGAGTGTGTGTGTTTCAAGTTTCAAGTTGGGTAGGCTAGCGATTAAGAGTGTTGGGCCAGTAACCGAATCCCCGAGCCGACTAGGTGAAAAATCTGTCGATGTGCCCTTCAGCAAGGCACTTAACCCTAACTGCTCCTGTAAGTCGCTCTGGATAAGAGCGTCTTCTAAATGACTAAAATGTTAAAATGTAAATGTACGTTTCAAGTTTAAACACTTATTCACCACAGGATACAATAATAATAATAATAATAATAATATAGATAATAACAGAATAAATAATCAAACATTTAAGTAAAAATAAAGGCCCCTTGCACTTCAGTGTAAATTCTAGCAAAACGTATTGAATTAAAAAGGTATTGTCGGACATTATTCATTCTAATCAGACAGATTTTTTACATGGACAATACATTGGAGATAATATAAGGCAAGTACTGGAAACAATAGAACACTATGAAAAATCTGGGAAACCAGGCCTGCTATTCATAGTTGACTTTGAAAAGGCTTTTGATAAAGTACGACTGGAGTTTATATATAAATACCTGGAGCATTTCAATTTTGTAGAATCTCTTATAAAATGGGTAAAAATCATGTATAGTAACCCTAGGTGTGAAATAGTAAATAATGGCTATTTCTCAAAAAGTTTTTAACTGTCAAGAGGAGTAAAACAAGGTTGTCCACTATCGGCATATCTATTTATTTATTATGGCCATCGAATGTTAGCTATTAAAATCAGATCCAACAATAATATCAAGGGATTAGAAATCCAGGGCTTAAAAACAAAGGTGTCATTGTACGCTGATGATTCATGTTTTCTTTTAAATCCACAACATGAAACCCTCCACAGCCTCATAGAGGATCTAGATGCACTACTGTTCAAAAGTTTGGGGTCACTTAGAAATTAAAATGTTTTGTCCATTAAAATAACATCAAATTGTTCAGAAATACAGTGTAGACATTGTTCATGTTGTAAATGGCTACTGTAGCTGGAAACGGCACATTTTTAATGGAATATCTACATAGGCGTACAGAGACCCATTATCAGCAACCATCAGTCCTGTGTTCCAATGGCACGTTGTGTTTGCTAATCCAAGTTTATCATTTTAAAAGGCTAATTGATCATTAGAAAACCCTTTTGCAATTATGTTAGCACAGCTGAAAACTGTTGTGCTGATTAAAGAAGCAATAAAACTGGCCTTCTTGAGACTAGTTGAGTATCTGGAGCATCAGCAATTGTGGGTTTGATTACAGGCTCAAAATGGCCAGAAACAGATAACTTTCTTCTGAAACTCGTCAGTCTATTCTTGTTCTGAGAAATGAAGGCTATTCCATGCGAGAAGTTTCCAAGAAACTGAAGATCTCATACGACGCTGTGTACTACTCCCTTCACAGAACAGCACAAACTGGCTCTAACCAGAATAGAAAGAAGAGTGGGATGCCCCGGTGCACAACTGAGCAAGAAGACAAATACACTAGTTTGAGAAACAGACGCCTCACAGGTCCTCAACTGTCAGCTTCATTAAATAGTACCCGCAAAACACCAGTCTCAACGTCAACAGTGAAGAGGCGACTCCGGGATGCTGACCTTCTAGGCAGAGTTGCAAAGAAAAAGCCATATCTCAGACTGGCCAATAAAAATTAAAGATTAAAATGGGCAGTCTGAGATATGGCTTTTTCTTTGCAACTCTGCCTAGAAGGTCAGCATCCTGGAGTCACTAAGTGTACAAAACATTAAGAACACCATCCTAATATTGAGTTGCACCCCCTTTTGCCCTCAGAACAGCCTCAATTCGTCGGGACATGGACTCTACAAGGTGTCGAAAGCGTTCCACAGGGAGGCTAGCTCATGTTGACTCCAATGCTTCCCACAGTTGTGTATACTATATATACTTCCACTATTACTACAGTATACTATATATACTACCACTACAGTATAATATACATACTACCAATATCACTACAGTATAATATATATACTACCACTATCACTACAGTATAATATATATACTACCACTATCACTACAGTATACTATATATACTACCACTATCACTACAGTATAATATATATACTATCACTACAGTATACTATATATACTACCACTATCACAATAGTATACTATATATACTATAACTATCACTACGGTATACTATATATACTACCACTATCACTAAAGTATAATACAGTGGCTTGCGAAAGTATTCACCTCCCTTGGCTTTTTTCCTATTTTGTTGCCTTACAACCTGGAATTAAAATGGATTTTTTGGGGGTTTGTATCATTTGATTTACACAACATGCCTACCACTTTGAAGATGCAAAATATTTTTTTTTGTGAAACAATCAAGAAATAAGACAAAAAAAAAATAGAAAACTTGAGTGTGCATAACTATTAACCCCCCAAAGGTCAATATTTGTCTTTCTTTTTTTCTTTTTTAGGGGGTAGATCAGCTTTAATATTTCAGATGTATTTTAATTTCCATCAATATAATTGTCTGCATCACTTCCAATCCCCCATATGTTTTTTTTCTCACAAATATATATATACATACATGCATACATACATACATACATACACACATGCATATATATATATATATGGCGTAATGTGTTACCAATTGTTTTCTTACATTTACGTCATTTAGCAGACGCTCTTATCCAGAGCGACTTACAGTTAGTTAGTGCATACATAAAAAAAAAATCATACCCCCTGTGGGAATCGAACCCACAACCCTGGCGTTGCAAACGCCATGCTATATCAACTGAGCTATATCCCTGCCGGCCATTCCCTCCCCTACCCTGGACAAATGTGGCACAGCTAGCACTGCGATGCAGTGTCTTAGACCACTGCGCCACTCGGGAGACTATGGTCCCAGCTGCCTTGAGATCATTGACAAGATCCTCCCGTCTAGTTCTGGGCTGATTCCTCACCGTTCTCATAATCATTGCAACTCCACGAGGTGAGATCTTGCATGGAGCCCCAGGCCGAGGGAGATTGACAGTGCTTTTGTGTTTCTTCCATTTGCGAATAATCGCACCAACTGTTGTCACCTTCTCACCAAGCTACTTGACGATGGTCTTGTAGCCCATTCCAGCCTTGTGTAGGTCTACAATCTTGTCCCTGACATCCTTGGAGAGCTCTTTGGTCTTGGCCATGGTGGAGAGTTTGGAATCTGATTGATTGATTGCTTCTGTGGACAGGTGTCTTTTATACAGGTAACAAACTGAGATTAGGAGCACTCCCTTTAAGAGTGTGCTCCTAATCTCAGCTCGTTACCTGTATAAAATACACCTGGGAGCCAGAACTCTTTCTGATTGAGAGGGGGTCAAATACTTATTTCTCTCATTAAAATGTAAATCAATTTATGACATTTTTGACGTGCGTTTTTCTGGATTTTATTGTTGATATTCTGTCTCTCACTGTTCAAATAAACCTACCATTAAAATTATAGACTGATCATTTCTTTGTCAGTGGGCAAACATACAAAATCAGCAGGGGATCAAATACTTTTTTCCCTCATTGTATATACAGTGGGGAGAACAAGTATTTGATACACTGCCGATTTTGCAGGTTTTCCTACTTACAAAGCATGTAGAGGTCTGTAATTTTTATCATAGGTACACTTCAACTGTGAGAGACAGAATCTAAAACAAAAATCCAGAAAATCACATTGTATGATTTTTAAGTAATTAATTTGCATTTTATTGCATGACATAAGTATTTGATCACCTACCAACCAGTAAGAATTCCGGCTCTCACAGACCTGTTAGTTTTTCTTTAAGAAGCCCTCCTGTTCTCCACTCATTACCTGTATTAACTGCACCTGTTTGAACTCGTTACCTGTATAAAAGACACCTGTCCACACACTCAATCAAACAGACTCCAACCTCTCCAAAATGGCCAAGACCAGAGAGCTTTGTAAGGACATCAGGGATAAAATTGTAGCACAAGGCTGGGATGGGCTACAGGACAATAGGCAAGCAGCTTGGTGAGAAGGCAACAACTGTTGGCGCAATTATTAGAAAATGGAAGAAGTTCAAGATGACGGTCAATCACCCTCGGTCTGGGGCTCCATGCAAGATCTCACCTCGTGGGGCATCAGTGATCATGAGGAAGGTGAGGGATCAGTCCAGAACTACACGGCAGGACCTGGTCAATGACCTGAAGAGAGCTGGGACCACAGTCTTAAAGAAAACCATTAGTAACACACTACGCTGTCATGGATTAAAATCCTGCAGCGCACACAAGGTCCCCCTGCTCAAGCCAGCACATGTCCAGGCCCGTCTGAAGTTTGCCAATGACCATCTGGATGATCCAGAGGAGGAATGGGAGAAGGTCATGTGGTCTGATGAGACAAAAATAGAGCTTTTTGGTCTAAACTCCACTCGCCGTGTTTGGAGGAAGAAGAAGGATGAGTACAACCCCAAGAACACCATCCCAACCGTGAAGCATGGAGGTGGAAACATCATTCTTTGGGGATGCTTTTCTGCAAAGGGGACAGGACGACTGCACTGTACTGAGGAGAGGATGGATGGGGCCATATATCGCGAGATCTTGGCCAACAACCTCCTTCCCTCAGTAAGAGCATTGAAGATAGGTCGTGGCTGGGTCTTCCAGCATGAAAACAACCCGAAACACACAGCCAGGGCAACTAAGGAGTGGCTCCGTAAGAAGCATCTCAAGGTCCTGGAGTGGCCTAGCCAGTCTCCAGACCTGAACCCAATAGAAAATCTTTGGAGGGAGCTGAAAGTCCGTATTGCCCAGCGACAGCCCCGAAACCTGAAGGATCTGGAGAAGGTCTGTATGGAGGAGTGGGCCAAAATCCCTGCTGCAGTGTGTGCAAACCTGGTCAAGACCTACAGGAAACGTATGATCTCTGTAATTGCAAACAAAGGTTTCTGTACCAAATATTAAGTTCTGCTTTTCTGATGTATCAAATACTTATGTCATGCAATAAAATGCAAATTAATTACTTAAAAATCATACAATGTGATTTTCTGGATTTTTGTTTTAGATTCCGTCTCTCACAGTTGAAGTGTACATACGATAAAAATTACAGACCTCTACATACTTTGTAAGTAGGAAAACATGCAAAATCGGCAGTGTATCAAATACTTGTTCTCCCCACTGTACATACATCCATACACACACATATAGGATAAAGTATTCCTTCTAACCCCCCCCGCCCCAAATTGTAAAGTGGTTATCCCACTGGCTATAGGGTGAACGCACCAATTTGTGAGTCGCTCTGGCTAAGAGCGTCTGCTAAATGACGTTAATGTGCCCTTGAGCAAGGCACTTAACCCTAATTGCTCCTGTAAGTCGCTCTGGATAAGAGCGTCTGCTAAATGACTAAAATGTAAATGTAATGTAAATGTAATATATCCTTTTTTAAATTATATTTCCCTTCATTACTTTCCAACCCCACCACCCCGTCCCCAATTGGAGTAAACTAGTGAACAACAACGGTCAGTACTTTGTAGAGCCACCTTTTGCAGCAATTTCAGCTGCAAATCTCTTGTGGTATGTCTCTATAAGCTTGGCACATCTAGCCACTGGGATTTTTGCCCATTCTTCAAGGCAAAACTGCTCCAGCTCCTTCAAGTTGGATGGGTTCCGCTGGTGTACAGCAATCTTTAAGTCATACCACAAATTCTCAATTGGATTGAGGTCTGGGCTTTGACTAGGCCATTCCAAGACATTTAAATATTTCCCCTTAAACCACTTGAGTGTTGCTTTAGAAGTATGCTTAGGGTCATTGTCCTGCTGGAAGGTGATCCTCCGTCCCAGTCTCAAATCTCTGGAAGACTGAAACAGGTTTCCTTCAAGAATCTCTCTGTATTTAGTGCCATCCATCATTCCTTCAATTCTGACCAGTTTCCCAGTCCCTGCTGATAAAAAAACATCCCCACAGCATGATGCTGCCACCACCATGCTTCACTGTGGGGATGGTGTTCTCGGGGTGATGGGTTTGCGCCAGACATAATGTTTTCCATGATGGCCAAAAAGCTCAATTTTAGTCTCATCTGACCAGAGTACCTTCTTCCATATGTTTGGGGAGTCTCCCACATGCCTTTTGGTGAACAACAAAAGTGTTTGCTTATTTGTTTCTTTAAGCAATGGCTTTTTTCTGGCCACTCTTCCGTAAAGCCCAGCTCTGTGGAGTGTACGGCTTAAAGTGGTCCTATGGACAGATACTCCAATCTCCACTGTGGAGCTTTGCAGGTCCTCCAGGGTTGTCTTTGGTCTCTTTGTTGCCTCTCTGATTAATGCCCTCCTTGCCTGGTCTGTGAGTTTTGGTGGGCAGCCCTCTCTTGGCAGATGTGTTGTGGTGCCATATTCTTTCCATTTTTTAGTAATGCATTTAATGGTGCTCCGTGGGATGTTCAAAGTTTCAGATTTTTTTAAATAACCCAACCCTGATCTGTACTTCTCCACAACTTTGTCCCTGACCTGTTTGGAGAGCTCCTTGGTCTTCATGGTACCGCTTGCTTGGTGGTGCCCCTTGCTTAGTGGTGTTGCAGACTCTGGGGCCTTTCAGAACAGGTGTATATATACTGAGATCATGTGACAGATCATGTGACACTTAGATTGCACACAGGTGGACTTTATTGAACTAATTATGTGACTTATGAAGGTAATTGGTTGCACCAGATCTTATTTAGGGGCTTCATAGCAAAGGGGGCGAATACATATGCACGCCCCACTTTTCCGTTATTCATTTTTTATAATCTTTTGAAACAAGTAATTTTTTTTCATTTCACTTCACCAATTTTGACTATTTTGTGTATGTCCATTACATGAAATCCAAATAAAAATCAATTTAAATTACAGGCTATAATGCTACAAAATAGGAAAAACACCAAGGGGGACTAATACTTTTGCAAGGCACTGTACTCCAATCTCCGCTGTGGAGCTTTGCAGCTCCTTCAGGGATATCTTTGGTCTCTTTGTTGCCTCTCTGATTAATGCCCTCCTTGCCTGGTCCGTGAGTTTTGGTGGGCAGCCCTCTCTTGGCAGGTTTGTTGTGGTGCCATTGTAGTATCTGAGGAATTATGACTTTGCTAACGTTTTGAAATGGAACCTGAGAGGAGGTTTATTCAGCTTAGAGGGAGCATCTGGGGAGTAGTTTTGTGGGGACACCCCATAGAACAGAGGAAGTCTGTTGTGTGGAGACAGGTGATTGGTCTGTATGGGAAACCACCCACAGCAGGGTAAAGATTATAAATACTTGGTTGAGACAAAGGAGAGCAGAATAATCAGATTTGAGATGGGGCGATTATTCTCCAGGTATCTGCAGGTATCTGTAAATCGACGCTGTAACCCTTTGTTATGAATAAACCTTTATGATGAAAATACAGCGTCAGCGGTTCTCCTTGGTCACACAGCATAATTAGCAACGTTTACTCGACACAACACCATTTTCTTTCAATTTTTTAATAATGGATTTAATGATGCTCCGTGGGATGTTCAAAGTTTCGTATATTTTTTAATAATCCAACCCTAATCTGTACTTCGCCACAACTTTGTCCCTGACCTGTTTGGAGAGCAGCTTGGTCTTCATGGTGCCACTTGCTTGCTGGTGCCCCTTGCTTAGTGGTGTTGCAGACTCTGGGGCCTTTCAGAACAGGTGTATATATACTGAGATCATGTGACAGATCATGTGACACTTAGATTGCACACAGGTGGACTTTATTGAACTAATTATGTGACTTATGAAGGTAATTGGTTGCACCAGATCTTATTTAGGGGCTTCATAGCAAAGGGGGCGAATACATATGCACGCCCCACTTTTCCGTTATTCATTTTTTATAATCTTTTGAAACAAGTAATTTTTTTTCATTTCACTTCACCAATTTTGACTATTTTGTGTATGTCCATTACATGAAATCCAAATAAAAATCAATTTAAATTACAGGCTGTAATGCTACAAAATAGGAAAAACACCAAGGGGGACTAATACTTTTGCAAGGCACTGTACTCCAATCTCCGCTGTGGAGCTTTGCAGCTCCTTCAGGGATATCTTTGGTCTCTTTGTTGCCTCTCTGATTAATGCCCTCCTTGCCTGGTCCGTGAGTTTTGGTGGGCAGCCCTCTCTTGGCAGGTTTGTTGTGGTGCCATTGTAGTATCTGAGGAATTATGACTTTGCTAACGTTTTGAAATGGAACCTGAGAGGAGGTTTATTCAGCTTAGAGGGAGCATCTGGGGAGTAGTTTTGTGGGGACACCCCATAGAACAGAGGAAGTCTGTTGTGTGGAGACAGGTGATTGGTCTGTATGGGAAACCACCCACAGCAGGGTAAAGATTATAAATACTTGGTTGAGACAAAGGAGAGCAGAATAATCAGATTTGAGATGGGGCGATTATTCTCCAGGTATCTGCAGGTATCTGTAAATCGACGCTGTAACCCTTTGTTATGAGTAAACCTTTATGATGAAAATACAGCGTCAGCGGTTCTCCTTGGTCACACAGCATAATTAGCAACGTTTACTCGACACAACACCATTTTCTTTCAATTTTTTAATAATGGATTTAATGATGCTCCGTGGGATGTTCAAAGTTTCGTATATTTTTTAATAATCCAACCCAAATCTGTACTTCGCCACAACTTTGTCCCTGACCTGTTTGGAGAGCACCTTGGTCTTCATGGTGCCACTTGCTTGCTGGTGCCCCTTACTTAGTGGTGTTGCAGACTCTGGGGCCTTTCAGAACAGGAGTATATACTGTATACTGAGATCATGTGGCACTTAGATTGCACACAGGTGGACTTTATTTAACTAATTATGTGACTTCTGAAGGTAATTGGTTGCACCAGATCTTATTTAGGGGCTTCATAGCATACTCTGTTTCACGGAAACATGGCTCTCTTGGGATATTCTGTCGAAATCGGTCCAGCCCGATGGGTTCTCAGTTCATCGCAGAGACAGGAATAAATATCTCTCCGGGAAGCAGAAGGGCGGTGTCACGGATTCTGCCGAGGCTGCCCTTCCTCCTTGCTCGGGCAGGCTTCGGCGTTCGTCGTCACCGGAGTACTAGCTGCTGCCGATCTATGTTCTATGTTTCTATGTTCTACCTGTTGTTGTCAGATTGTTTCACACCTGTTTCCCATCTTGTAATTACTCCGTCCCTATTTAACCCTGTGGCTCCCATTGTGTTCTGTGCGTGTTTGTTTATTGTTTCGGGTGTCGTTAGTGAGCGGGTTTGTTCCTCCCTGCGTGGAGGTTTTCTTGTTTCTTTACGTGTTCAGTAAAGTTAGGTTTTCATTGAGTTCTGTGTCCTGCGCCTGACTTCGTCTACCGCATTACACAGACACCGTGACAGAAACACGCACCAATATGGAGTCAGCAGGAACAGCCGGATTTACCGAGACGATGGAGGAACGAGTCCAACGTCAAGAGACGATGATTCAGACTCTCGGTGCCACAATGGAACGAGTGTTCCAGATGATGGAACGATTGGAGAGAGGTGGTATCCCTTCACCATTTCCAACCACACAACCACCTACAACACTGGCTACCACTTCGCCACCTGGGTCCAGTGGAATTTGGCTCTCGCTCCCGAGGGCATATGATGGTACACCTGCCGGGTGCCAGGAATTTCTCCTCCAGGTAGAGCTCTACCTGGCCACTATTCACCCGGCGCCCTCGGGATACGAGAGCGTGTCCGCCCTCATCTCCTGTCTATTGGGGAAGGTGCTTGAGTGGGCCAACGCCGAGTGGGGAGGAATAGACTCGAGAACTGTCCGCTACCAGGATTTCACCCGCCGCTTCCGGGCGGTATTCGATCATCCACCTGAAGGGAGAGCGGCGTGAGAACGTCTGTTCCACCTACGACAGGAGATGAGGAGCGCGCAGGATTTTGCGCTGGAGTTTAGAACTTTAGCAGCCAGCGCGGGATGGAATGAGCGGGCCCTGATCGACCACTATCATTGCAGCTTAAGGGAGGACGTCCGTCGGGAACTGGCCTGCAGGGACAGCAATCTCAACCTGGACCAACTGGTGGACATGTCCATCAGGTTGGATAACCTGTTGGCAGCCCGCGGACGTTCTGATGGGGGGCCATCCATTCCATCCCCCAGCACCTCTGATCCTCCCCCAATGGAGCTCGGAGGTGCTGCGGTTAGGGAGACTGGGAGAGGGACCGTCCCCTGCACCAACTGTGGCCGCAGAGGACACACTGCTGGTCGGTGCTGGGGAGGGTTCTCAGGAGGTCGAGGCAGCAGGCAGAGCACTGGTCGACCGTCTCAGGTGAGTAGGCACCCGACTAACCCAGAGCTCCTTGTTGCTAATATGTGTATTGATATTATGTTTCCAGAATTTTCTCCCCATTCCCAGCATAAGGCGCTAGTAGATTCAGGCGCGGCTGGGAATTTTATTGATCGCCAGTATGCCCGTAGTTTAGGGATTCCTACTGTGTCTGTTGATAAACCTTTCCCTGTGCACGCATTAGATAGGGAGGTCACCGGTCCACTGCTGATGATGACGCAGGGGGGTCATGAGGAGAGGATTAGCCTCTATCTGATTGATTCTCCTGCGTATCCTGTGGTGTTGGGACTTCCCTGGTTAACCATTCATGCCCCCACGATTTCATGGCAACAGAGGGCTCTCAAGGGATGGTCCGGTCAGTGTTCAGGGAGGTGTTTAGGAGTTTCCTTGGGGGCAACTACGGTGGAAAGTCCAAACCAGGTTTCCACTATGCACATTCCTTCCGAGTATGCCGATTTGGCTATCGCCTTCTGTAAAAAGAGGGCGACTAAATTACCACCCCATCGTCCGGGGGATTGTGCGATAAATCTCCAGGTAGGAGCTGCACTTCCCCGGAGTCACGTGTATCCTTTGTCTCAGGAGGAGAAGGCGGCTATGGAGACATATGTCACCGAATCTCTGAGGCAGGGATACATTCGGCCATCCACTTCACCTGTCTCCTCGAGTTTCTTTTTTGTGAAGAAGAAAGATGGTGGGTTACGCCCGTGCATTGATTACCGTGGCCTAAATCAGATTACCATCAAGTACAGCTATCCATTACCCCTGATAGCTAGTATGACGGAATCATTGCACGGGGCACGCTTCTTCACAAAATTGGATCTCAGGAGCGCGTACAACCTAGTGCGTATCCGTGAGGGAGATGAGTGGAAGACAGTATATAGTACCACCTCTGGACATTATGAGTATCTAGTCATGCCATACGGGTTAATGAATGCTCCATCAGTTTTCCAATCATTTGTGGATGAGATTTTCAGGGACCTGCACGGACAAGGGGTAGTGGTGTGAATTGATGACATCCTTATATACTCCGCTACATGGGCCAAGCATGTGTCCCTGGTGCGTGAAGTGCTTGGACGACTGTTGGAGCATGACCTGAATGCTAAGGCAGAGAAATGCCTGTTCTTCCAGGAGTCCATCTCTTTCTTGGGGTACCACATGTCCGTGTCAGGGGTGAGGATGGAGAGTGACCGCATTTCGGCTGTGCGTATTTGGGCGACTCCAATCATGGTAATTTTTGGGTTTTGCCAATTACTACCGGAGATTTATCCGGGGCTTTGGTCAGGTAGCAGCTCCCATTACCTCGTTGCTGAAGGGGGGGCCGGTGCGTCTGCGGTGGTCAGCTGAGGCGGACAGGGCTTTTAGTCGTCTGAAGGACCTGTTTACCTCGGCTCCAGTGCTGGCTCATCCGGATCCCTCCTTAGCCTTCACGGTTGAGGTGGACGCGTCCGAGGCTGGAATAGGCACTGTACTGTCTCAGCGCTCGGGTACGCCACCTAAACTCCGCCCCTGTGCCTTCTTTTCGAAGAAGCTCAGCCCGGCGGAGCGCAACTATGATGTGGGGGACCGGGAACTGTTGGCTGTGGTCGAAGCTCTGAAAGCGTAGAGACATTGGCTTGAGGGGGCTAAACACCCTTTTCTCATTTTGACTGACCACCGCAATCTGGAGTACATCTGGGCAGCGAGGAGATTGAACCCTCGCCGTGCAAGGTGGTCCATGTTTCTCACCCGTTTTGTTTTCACCCTTTCTTACAGGCCAGGTTCCCAGAACGCTAAGGCAGATGCTCTGTCCCGACTGTATGACACGGAGGGGAGTTCCGTGGAGCCCACTCCCATACTTCCGGCGTCGTGTCTGGTGGCACCGGTGGTGTGGGAGGTTGACGCGGAGATCGAGTGGGCGTTGCGTAACGAACCCACTCCTCCCCAGTGTCCAGAGGGTCGTGTGTACGTACCGCTGGATGTCCGCGATCGTTTGATCTATTGGGCTCACACGTCACCCTCCTCTGGGCATCCTGGCATAGGTCGGACAGTACTGGTGGCCCACCTTAGCTAAGGACGTGAGGGTTTATGTTTCCTCCTGCTCGGTGTGCGCCCAGTGTAAGGCTCCTAGACACCTGCCCAGAGGGAAATCGCAACCCCTACCCGTTCCACAAGGACCATGGTCCCACCTATCGGTGGACTTCGTGACGGATCTTCCCCGCTCACAAGGGAACACCACGATCCTGGTCGTTGTGGATCGGTTTTCTAAGTCCTGCCGCCTCATTCCTCTGCCCTGCCTCCCTACGGCCCTACAGACGGCTGAGGCCCTATTTACACACGTCTTCCGGCACTACGGGGTACCTGAGGATATAGTGTCTGATCGGGGTTCCCAGTTCACCTCTAGGGTTTGGAGGGCGTTCATGGAACGTCTGGGAGTCTCGGTCAGTCTGACCTCAGGGTTTCACCCCGAGAGTAACGAGCAGGTGGAGAGAGTCAACCAGGAGGTGGGTAGGTTTCTGAGGTCGTATTGCCAGGACCAGCGGGGAGAGTGGTCTGTTTTCCTTCCCTGGGTAGAGAACTCCATCCGTCACTCCTCCACTAACCTTTCTCCATTCCAATGTGTATTAGGTTATCAGCTGGTCCTGGCACCTTGGCATCAGAGCCAGATCGAGGCACCTGCGGTGGACGAGTGGTTTCGGCACTCGCAGGAGACCTGGAATGCTGCTCATGTACGTCTGCAGCGGGCCATCAGGCGGCAAAAGGCGAGCGCCGACCGCCACCGCAGTGAGGCCCCGGTGTATGCACCGGGGGACCGGGTCTGGCTCTCGACCCGAGACCTGCCCCTTCGCCTGCCCTGCCGGAAGCTGGGTCGGCGGTTTGTGGGGCCATTCAAAGTCCTGAGGAGATTGAACGAGGTATGTTATAGGTTACAACTTCCTACTAATTATCGTATTAACCCCTCGTTCCATGTGTCTCTCCTCAGGCCGGTGGTAGCTGGTCCACTCCAGGAGTCTGAGATACAGGAGGTTCCTCCGCCCCACTGGACATCGAGGGGGCACCGGCGTACTCGGTTTGTTCCATATTGGATTAGAGGCGTCGGGTGGGGGGCCTGCAGTATCTCGTGGAGTGGGAGGGGTACGGTCTGGAGGAACGGTGCTGGGTTCCTAGGAGGGACATCCTTGATCCCTCCTGACTTCGTCTACAGCATTACACTGACACCATGACAGGCGGAGGTGTGTGTTTCATGATTAACGACTCATGGTGTAATTGTAGTAACATAGAGGAACTCGAGTCCTTCTGTTCACCCGACCTAGAATTTCTCACAATCAAATGCCGACCGTATTATCTCCCAAGATAATTTTCTTCGGTTATAGCCACGGCCGTGTATATCCCCCCTCAAGCCGATACCACGACGGCCCTCAAAGAACTTCACTGGACCTTATGCAAACTGGAAACAACATATCCTGAGGCTGCATTTATTGTAGCCAGGGATTTTAACAAAGCAAATTTGAGGACTAGGCTGCCGAAGTTCTATCAACATATCGACTGTTGTACTCACGCTGCTAAAATCCTCGACCATTGCTATTCAAACTTCCGGGATGATTATAAGACCCTCCCCCGCCCTCCTTTCGGCAAATCTGAGCACGACTCCATTTTGCTTCTCCCTTCCTATAGGCAGAAACTCAAACAGGAAGTACCCGTGCTAAGGACTATTCAACGCTGGTCTGACCAATCGGAATCCACGCTTCAAGATTGTTTTGATCACGCGGACTGGGATATGTTCCGGGTAGCTTCCGAAAATAATTTAGACATATACACTGAAACAGTGACTGAGTTTATCAGGAAGTGTATAGGTGATGTTGTGCCCACTGTGACTATTAAAACCTACCCTAACCAGAAACCAGACACGAGACGTATGTGGCAGGGTCTACAGACAATCACGGACTATAAAAAGAAAACCAGCCACGTCGCCGACACCGACGTCTCACTTCCAGACAAGCTAAACACCTTCTTCGCCCGCTTTGAGGAAAACACAGTGCCACTGACGAGGGAGGCCCACTACCAAGGACTGCGGCCTTCTCCGTGTCCGACGTGATTAAGACATTTAAGCATGTTAACCCACGCAAGGCTGCCGGCCCAGACGGCATCCCTAGCCGCGTCCTTAGAACATGCACAGACCAGCTGGTTGGTGTGTTCATGGACATATTCAATCTCTCCCAGTCTGTTGTTCCCACATGCTTCAAGATGGCCACCATTGTTCCTGTACCCAAGAAAGCAAAGGTAACTGAACTAAATGACTATCGCCCTGTAGCACTCACCTCTGTCATCATGAAGTGCTTTGAGAGACTAGTCAAGGATCATATCACCTCTACCTTACCTGTCACCCTAGACCCACTTCAATTTGCTTACCGCCCCAATAGATCCACAGACGATGCAATTGCCATCACACTGCACACTGCCCTATCCCATCTGGACAAGAGGAATAACTATGTAGGAATGCTGTTCATTGACTATAACTCAGCATTCAACACCATAGTACCCTCCAAGCTCATCATTAAGCTCGAGGCCCTGGGTCTGAACCCTGCCCTGTGCAACTGGGTCCTGGACTTCCTGACGGGCCACCCCCAGGTGGTGAAGGTAGGAAACAACATCTCCACTTCGCTGATCCTCAACAATGGGGCCCCACAAGGGTGCATGCTCAGCCCCCTCCTGTACTCCCTGTTCACCCATGACTGCGTGGCCAAGCACGCCTCCAACTCAATCATCAAGTTTGCAGACGACGCCACAGTAGTAGGCTTGATTACCAACAATGACGAGACCGCCTACAGGGAGGAGGTGAGGGCTCTGGGAGTGTGGTGCCAGGAAAATAACCTTTCACTCAACATCAACAAAACAAAGGAGATGATCGTGGACTTCAGGAAACAGCAGAGGGTGCACCCCCCTATTCACATCGACAGGATTGCAGTGGAGAAGGTGGAAAGCTTCAAGTTCCTTGGCGTACACATCACCGACAAACTGAAATGGTCCACCCACGCAGACAGTGTGGTGAAGAAGGCGCAACAGAGCCTCTTCAACCTCAGGAGGCTGAAGAAATTAGGCTTATCACCTAAAACCCTCACAAACTTTTACAGATGCACAATTGAGAGCATCCTGTCGGGCTGTATCACCGCCTGGTACGGCAACTGCACCGCCCACAACCGCAGGGCTCTCCAGAGGGTGGTGCGGTTTGCCGAACGCATTACCAGGGGCAAACTACCCGCCCATACAGCACATACAGCACCAGATGTCACAGGAAGGCCAAAAAGATCATCAAGGACATCAACCACCCGAGCCACTGCCTGTTCACCCCGCTATCATCCAGAAGGCGAGGTCAGTACAGGTGCATCAAAGCTGGGACCGAGAGAATGAAAAACAGCTTCTATCTCAAGGCCATCAGACTGTTAAATAGCCATCACCAGCACATTAGAGGCTGCTGCTGCGTATTGAAATCACTGGCCACTTTAAGAAATGGAACACTAGTCACTTTAATAATGTTTACATATCTTGCACTACTCCTCTCATATGTATATACTGCATTCTATTCTATAATGTGTATCTTAGTCCATGCCGCTCTGTCATTGCTTGTCCATATATGTATATATTCTTAAATCCCATTCCTTACAAGTTTTGTGTGTATTGGGTATATGTTGTGAAATTGTTAGATATTACTGCACTGTCGGAGCTAGAAGCACAAGCATTTCGCTACACCTGCTATAACATCTGTTAAACACATGTATGTGACAAATACAATTTGATTTAATTTGATTTGATTGA
>NW_028166613.1:277122-304622 GCF_964263955.1 Coregonus lavaretus
AGACTAACAGACTGACAGACAGACTGACAGACTGTCATAGCCCATATTCACAGATAGAGTACTCTAGTCGGGACGTTAGGGAGCCTGATTCCCTCACACACAGGGCTCTTCTGAGATTAATGCCTAACCTAAATATTTCAGAGTTAATACCTAAACTTAACCCTAACCTTGAAAATATTAGTTAATGCTTAAACTTAACCTTAAACACATTTGACATTTGGGAACATGGATGAACGTCTAATTCTGATGTGAGACTGTGAGAGCTTGTTGTGAAAGGGACAGGCCCGGGATTTCCAGGTCGTCCTTGAAACTAGATACTTACTGGTGTGTGTGCCAGTGTGTGCAGCCCTCCTTAGAAACCTCTACACATGTTTGTGTGGCCTCATTCATACACACAGACACAATCACCCATCCCAAGACACCCATCTGAGAACTGAGGGCTCTTCTGCTGAGACAAGCCAGTGATTGTTCCTTTACAGGTGTGGGAATTTCCTCTCTTCGTAATTACAGGCATCTCAGTGACATCTTTATTGTGTTTGAATTCCGTCCCTTCCTCCCTCCCACCATCACTCCCTCTCTCCCTCCTTCCCTCCATCCTCCCTCTCTCCCTCCTTCTCTCCATCCTCCCTCTCTCCCTTGTATTTATCTCTGTAGTTCCACCCTGGTTCAGAGGAACTGAGGAACCAGTATATTACAGTCAGACTCTTTCAGTTAATCTCAGCATTGTCAGATCCAGCTAGAATTTACTGTAGGCGCTTGTTAATCTAATCATTGTCAGATCCAGCTAGAATTTACTGTAGGCGCTTGTTAATCTAATCTAATTTACTGTAGGCGCTTGTTAATATAATATAATTTACTGTAGCGGTTTGTTAATCTAATATAATCTACTGTAGGTGCTTGTTAATATAATATAATTTACTATAGGGGTTTGTTCATCTAATATAATCTACTGTAGGTGCTTGTTAATATCATAGAATTTACTGTAGGGGCTTGTTAATCTAATCTAATTTACTATAGGGGTTTGTTAATCTAATCTAATTTACTGTAGGGGTTTGTTAATCTAATCTAATTTACAGTAGGGGATTGTTAATCTAATCTAATTTACTGTAGGGGTTTGTTAATCTAATCTAATTTACAGTAGGGGCTTGTTAATCTAATCAAATTTACTGTAGGGGCTTGTTAATCTAATATAATTTACTGTAGGGGCTTGTTAATCTAATTTAATTTACAGAAGGGGCTTGTTAATCTAATCTAATTTACTAAAAGGGTTTGTTAATCTAATCTAATTTACTGTAGGGGTTTGTTTTTCTAATCTAATTTACTGTAGGGGTTTGTTAATCTAATCTAATTTACAGTAGGGGCTTGTTAATCTAATCTAATTTACTGTAGGGGTTTGTTAATCTAATCTAATTTACTGTAGGGGTTTGTTAATCTAATCTACTGTAGGGGTTTGTTAATCTAATCTACTGTAGGGGTTTGTTAATCTAATCTAATTTACT
Source organism: Coregonus lavaretus (assembly GCF_964263955.1). NCBI lineage: Eukaryota > Metazoa > Chordata > Actinopteri > Salmoniformes > Salmonidae > Coregonus > Coregonus lavaretus. Next base: position 278,622 of record NW_028166613.1, read on the forward strand.
GCAGGGGTTTGTTAATCTAATCTAATTTACTGTAGGGGTTTGTTAATCTAATCTAATTTACTGCAGGGGTTTGTTAATCTAATCTAATTTACTGTAGGCGATTGTTAATCTAATCTAATTTACTGTAGGGGTTTGTTAATCTAATCTAATTTACTGCAGGGGTTTGTTAATCTAATCTAATTTACTGTAGGGGCTTGTTAATCTAATCTAATTTACTGTTGGGGTTTGTTAATCTAATCTAATTTACTGTAGGGGTTTGTTAATCTAATCTACTGTAGGGGTTTGTTAATCTAATCTAATTTACTGCAGGGGTTTGTTAATCTAATCTAATTTACTGTAGGGGTTTGTTAATCTAATCTAATTTACTGCAGGGGTTTGTTAATCTAATCTAATTTACTGTAGGCGATTGTTAATCTAATCTAATTTACTGTAGGGGTTTGTTAATCTAATCTAATTTACTGCAGGGGTTTGTTAATCTAATCTAATTTACTGTAGGGGATTGTTAATCTAATCTAATTTACTGTAGGGGTTTGTTAATCTAATCTAATTTACTGCAGGGGTTTGTTAATCTAATCTAATTTACTGCAGGGGTTTGTTAATCTAATCTAATTTACTGCAGGGGTTTGTTAATCTAATCTAATTTACTGTAGGGGTTTGTTTTTCTAATCTAATTTACTGTAGGGGTTTGTTAATCTAATCTAATTTACTGTAGGGGTTTGTTAATCTAATCTAATTTACTGCGGGGGTTTGTTAATCTAATCTAATTTACTGTAGGGGTTTGTTAAATAATCTAATTTACTGTAGGGGTTTGTTAATCTAATCTAATTTACTGCAGGGGTTTGTTAATCTAATCTAATTTACTGTAGGGGATTGTTAATCTAATCTAATTTACTGTAGGGGTTTGTTAATCTAATCTAATTTACTGCAGGGGTTGGTTAATCTCCAGAGCAATGCATGTACTCCTCTCCTCTCCTCTCCTCTCCTCTCCTCTCCTCTCCTCTCCTCTCCTCTCCCTCTCTCCTCTCCTCTCCTCTCCTCTCCTCTCCTCTCCTCTCCTCTCCTCTCCTCTCTAATTCCTATCTCCATTCCAATGGGGTCTGAAACTCCCTCCTAAACCAACAAAGACCCCACATCCAACATCAAACAGCCAGCCAGGCCGGGGGTGACGGAGATGACATCATCACCACCACACACTGAGTGGAATGGCTCGTAAGAACATCCCCTGCCCTACACCCAATAAAACATTGCTTTGAATTGGAATGCTGCCATAAAAAGTTGCTTAGAATTGGAATGCTGCCACAAAACGTTGCTTTGAATTGGAATGCTTGGTCTTGAGCTATGGTTTTATATAATACTTGTTTCTTCTTCTATGGTTCTATGGCATGCCCGTTCTTCTTCTATGGTTCTATGGAATGTCTGTTCTTCTTCTATGGTTCAGGCCTCTGTAGAGTAGTTGATCCTCCAGTTGTAGAGCAGCGGAGCGCCGTAGGGTGGTTTTGGCCGATCTCCAATACTCCAATTCCTCAAGCGTGTGTGTGTGTGATTGTGTGTTTGTGTGTGTATGTGTGTGTGTGTGTGTATACCGCTTCATTAAATCCCCATATATAGAGATAAGAATTCAGGAAGATTATTCAGTAAGGCCAGTGGACTGTGGTAACAAAGTCCCCCCACAGCTGAGATGATAAAACAGTAGACAGATCGATAGCCCATATTGAAACTAAGACACAACGAGGAGAGAAAACAACATCATAAAAGAGAATTTTCAGCAGTGAGTTTCACAGTCATTACTGGCTGTTATAGCTGTGGGAAGGGGGGTGGAATTGTGTGCAGATGTTAGTAAACTGGGGTTAGGTTCAGACACACACACACACAGATCGGCATAGATAAAATAATGAGAGTGTGCGAATGTTGGGGGTGAGAGAAGGAGAAAGGTCTGTTTCTATTCTATGGAAACCAGGGAGTAATTCCATTGTCTCCATCCCCTTTTGACACCTGCCAAACCCTGACTAGGAATTAACATATCATTGTACACTGTACAGTGCCTCACACACGCACGCACACACACACACACACACACACACACACATGCACACACACACACACACACACACACACGTGTGTATTTCCCACTATATTCCTAGTGGAGCCTGTAATCCAACTCCTCCCTAACATCCACACTCAACAACACACTAATCCTGTTTCTTCTCCATGACAGTTTTCCACTCTCTTATCACTACGGATATCCCGTTTGTCTCAGGCTGTTAAAAATAGTCCTGCTGTCAAGACCATTGTACCCTTTTCTGCCATTGTGAGCTCAAGCCAACCATGAACTGATAACTGCTGTGCCCTCTGAACATGGAGCACATTTTCCCAAGGAGTCATCCTTATTTTCCACCTCTCTCTTTTCCACCATTCTCCACTCCCTCTGTTCTTCTTTCTCTTTATTTTTCTCCTTCTGTCTCTCCTCCTCTCTCCTCCTCTCTCATCCTCTCTCCTCTTCTCTCCTCCTCTCTCCTCCTCTCTCGCCCTCTCTCCTCCTCTCTCGCCCTCTCTCCTCCTCTCTCCCTCTCTCTCCTCCTCTCTCCTCCTCTCTCCTCCTATCTCCCCCTCTCTCCTCCTCTCTCCTCTTCTCTCCTCCTCTCCCCTCCTCTCTCCTCCTCTCTCCCCCTCTCTCCTCCTCTCTCCTCTTCTTTCCTCCTCTCTCCTCCTCTCTCCTCCTCTCTCCTCCTCTCTCCTCTCTCTCCTCCTCTCTCCTCCTCTCTCCCCTTCCCACTCTATCTTGTAACATCTGACTGCTAGTGTGCCACTCTGAGAGAGAGAGAGAGAAAGAAGGAGGCATTCTCATTCTCGCAGACGGAGGATACATCCTCCACTTCCTCTTTTCATTCTGTCTTCCTTCTTCGTTTTATTTTGAGATTATTTATAATTGTTATTTTTAGAGTATTTAACATTACTGAAACCCCACCTTCAAAGAAAACAGGCCTGAGTAGTTGTGACAGAGGCGGAAGAAAACTAACCCTCATGGGAGGGGAAAACTCCAAAACAACAAACAATCTCTCTGTTTGTGTAAGAAAGGCATTTTCTTTTGGTGGGAGTGTATGTCGTCATTCTGTGTTGTCTGTGTGTGTGTGTCTGGGTGGATTCCTTGGCCAGAGGAGATATGCTGTCTACACTTGCAGGCTCTTCCCCCTCAGCCTGATTAGTCCATAGGCACCACGGGCGGAACCGCACACACACACACGCTGCATCAAGATCTCACGGTTTTGCCAATTTTACTTCAGATTCTGACGTTTATCCATGTTTCTCCAAACATCACATTTCGTACACACACATGACCTCCCACTAGTCTCAGACAGTGCAGGAGACAAACCAACCACTTTCCCTTCCTGTAAGAAAACACTCAAGGATTTAAAAACCATGAAACAGATTATGAGGGAAACTGAACTGAAAAGGGAGAATATGATACTGTATAGGTAGGTTGAGACAACACAAGTTCCATGGTATTCCAGAGAACCAGAGAACCATTGTGGTTCTTTCAGCATACTGTGCTCGTGCTACCAAATTCTCCCTGCCAGCGGAAGGAAGGAGAGAGAGAGGGAGGGACAAAGGGACAGTGCGGAGGTGAGAAGCTGGCGGAGGAGAGAAGCAGAGGACAGACGGAGGGAGGACAGAAAACACGAGACAAGAGGGAGGGTCTGTGATGTCACAGAATTTCTCAGTGCAGACAGACGTCAAGTTTGACTCTTGTTAAAAGATACAATACATGACCAAAAGTATGTGGACACCTGCTCGTCAAACATCTCATTCCAAAATCATGGGCATTAATATGGAGTTGGTCCCCCCCCTTGCTGCAATAACAGCCTCCACTCTTCTGGGAAGGCTTTCCACTAGATGTTGGAACATTGCTGCGGGGACTTGCTTCCATTCAGCCACAAGAGCATTAGAAAGGTCGGGCAGTGATGTTGGGCGATTAGGCCTGGCTTGCAGTCGGCGTTCCAATTCAACCCAAAGGTGTTCGATGGGGTTGAGATCAGGGCTCTGTGCAGGCCAGCCAAGTTCTTCCATTCCGATCTCGACAAGCTATTTCTGTATGGACCTCGCTTTGTGCATGGGGGCATTGTCATGCTGAAACAGGAAAGGGCCTTCCCCAAACTGTTGCCACAAAGTTGGAAGCACAGAATCGTCTAGAATGTAATTGTATGCTGTAGCGTTAATATTTCCCTTCACTGGAACTAAGGACCCTGGCCTGAACCATGAAAAACAGTCCCAGACCATTATTCCTCCTCCACCAAACCTTACAGTTGGCACTGTGCATTGGGGGAGGTAGAGTTCTCCTGGCATCCGCCAAACCCAGATTTGTCCGTCAAACTGCTCTAGAGTCCAATGGCGGCGAGCTTTACGCCACTCCAGCTGACGCTTGGCATTGCGCACAGTGATCTTAGGCTTGTGTGCGGCTGCTCGGCCATGGAAACCCATTTCATGAAGCTCCCGACGAACAGTTCTTGTTCTGACGTTGCTTCCAGAGGCAGTTTGGAACTCGGTAGTGAGTGTTGCAACCGAGGACAGACGCGCTTCAGCTAACAGCAGTGATATGTGATATTTAAGTTTTTTATTTTTTATACATTTGCAAACATTTCTAAAAACCTGTTTTTCCTTTGTCATTATGGGGTATTGTGTGTAGATTGATGAGGAAAATAAACAATTTAATCCATTTTAGAATAAGGCTGTAACGTAACAAAATGTGGAAAAAGTAAAGGGGTCTGAATACTTTTCGAATGCACTGTATATATTTAATATTTTCATCCTAAAAATAGATCAAATTGAGGTGGCATCTGCTCCCTCAGTTTCAATGGGCTCCATGCCTCTGGCCTCAAAGTGCCTTTCATGACAGTAGGCCCAAATGGCACCCTATTCACTATATAGGGAATAGAAAGCGGCCATAGTGTCATGTAAGGCACTTTGAGGCCAGAGGTACAGAGGTTCTCAAAAGAAGAGCACTAAATAGGGAATAGGGTGTCATTTGGGACGCATGTGTTTCCCCCGTCTGCTGTTCATAAACATAGAGAGGCTGAATCAACATAGTAGACTTTGGTCTGAGGAAGTGGAGGAAGGCTGATTGTTCTGGTGGTCCTGGAGATGAAAGCAGGAGAAACCAAGGGACCTGACTGCACTGTAACACTGTAACACTGTAACATTAACTCCTGCTCCCTACCGGCGCTCGACGTCGCCGGTCTACTAACCACCGGTCCTGGCAACCATCATTGCGCACACCTGTTCCCCATCGTTAAGCACACCTGGGCTTCATCACCGCCCTGACTACTCTCCCTTCATATAGCCCTCACCAGCCTCAGTCATCAGGCAGTATTGGTTCTGTTTTCATGTCCAGACGCTTCTCTTGTTTTGTAATGCGTCATGTTCGTTATTATTAAACTCACCATCTGCACCTGCTTCCTGACTCACTGCGTCTTTGTTACAGAGTACTGCCTCAGAAATTATGGAAGCAGAAGATGATTACACCATCTTCCAAACGGTCAAGGAACAGGGTCATCTACTCCACCAACACCATGACCAGCTGGCTCTACTGGGTACGACCATGAAGGAGGTCCTCCACGTTCTCCACCACCTCGACACCACCAGCGAGGCTCTCAATACCCCTATCAGAGGGCCTCCTACCACGGGTCGTCACAGTGAGCCAGTCCCCCAGACTACCCAGCCGCCCGCCCAGGTCAGCGATGCCCTACTGTCCGTTCTGGAGAAGTTTGGCGGTATTCCATCGAAATGCTGTGGCTTCCTACTCCAGTGTTCCCTCTATTTCGCCTATCAGACGGTTGCCACGGTCATTTCCCTGTTGACCGGATGGGTGTTAGAGCCAAACCCTTTCTGGTTCCCATTTCACTGGCTGTCTGTCCCTCAAGTGTTGTCTCTACAGCTTTAGTGGACTCCGGTGCTGCAGGGAATTTCATCGACCAGGCCTTCGCCTCCTCCCTGAAATTAAACTCATACCCGCTCTCCTCTCCTTTTCCTGGCCAAGCCCTCGATATGCGACCATTGGGATCCGGCACAATTACTCACGTCACAGCAGCACTCACCATCACCCTCACCATGGGACCCAAGCACCAGGAAAGCCTTCCCTTCTACATCATCACCACACCCGTACACAAAGTCATCCTCGGCCTCCCGTGGCTCCAACTCCATAACCCCACGATCTCCTGGTCAAAGATGAGAATCACTGCCTGGGGACCAGGATACTGGAGGACCTGCTTTCCCATAACCTGTGGTTCCACGTCGGTTTAGAGTCCTGTAAGTGCCCACCAACCCATCAACCAAGCACCCCCACAGCATGATGTTGCCACCCCCGTGCTTCACAGTTGGGATGGTGTTCTTTGGCTTGCAAAGGGCCCCCTTTTTCCTCCAAACATAACGATGGTCATTATGGCCAAACAGTTCTATTTTTGTTTCATCAGACCAGAGGACATTTCTCCAAAAAGTAAGATCTTTGTCCCCATGTGCAGTTGCAAACCGTAGTCTGGCTTTTTTATGGCGGTTTTGGAGCAGTGGCTTCTTCCTTGCTGAGCGGCCTTTCAGGTTATGTCGATATATGACTCGTTTTACTGTGGATATACAGTGAGGGAAAAAAGTATTTGATCCCCTGCTGATTTTGTACGTTTGCCCACTGACAAAGAAATGATCAGTCTATAATTTTAATGGTAGGTTTATTTGAACAGTGAGATACAGAATAACAACAACAAAATCCAGAAAAGCGCATGTCAAAAATGTTATAAATTGATTTGCATTTTAATGAGGGAAATAAGTATTTGACCCCTCTGCAAAACATGACTTAGTACTTGGTGGCAAAACCCTTGTTGGCAATCACAGAGGTCAGACGTTTCTTGTAGTTGGCCACCAGGTTTGCACACATCTCAGGAGGGATTTTGTCCCACTCCTCTTTGCAGATCTTCTCCAAGTCATTAAGGTTTCGAGGCTGACGTTTGGCAACTCGAACCTTCAGCTCCCTCCACAGATTTTCTATGGGATTAAGGTCTGGAGACTGGCTAGGCCACTCCAGGACCTTAATGTGCTTCTTATTGAGCCACTCCTTTGTTGCCTTGGCCGTGTGTTTTGGGTCATTGTCATGCTGGAATACCCATCCACGACCCATTTTCAATGCCCTGGCTGAGGGAAGGAGGTTCTCACCCAAGATTTGACGGTACATGGCCCCGTCCATCGTCCCTTTGATGCGGTGAAGTTGTCCTGTCCCCTTAGCAGAAAAACACCCCCAAAGCATAATGTTTCCACCTCCATGTTTGACGGTGGGGATGGTGTTCTTGGGTTCATAGGCATCATTCCTCCTCCTCCAAACACGGCGAGTTGAGTTGATGCCAAAGAGCTCTATTTTGGTCTCATCTGACCACAACACTTTCACCCAGTTCTCCTCTGAATCATTCAGATGTTCATTGGCAAACTTCAGACGGCCCTGTATATGTGCTTTCTTGAGCAGGGGGATCTTGCGGGCGCTGCAGGATTTCAGTCCTTCACGGTGTAGTGTGTTACCAATTGTTTTCTTGGTGACTATGGTCCCAGCTGCCTTGAGATCATTTTTTTTACATGCGATTTTCTGGATTTTTTTTTGTTATTCTGTCTCTCACTGTTCAAATAAACCTACCATTAAAATTATAGACTGATCATTTCTTTGTCAGTGGGCAAATGTACAAAATCAGCAGGGGATCAAATACTTTTTTCCTTCACTGTAGATACTTGTGTACCTGTTTCCTCCAGCATCTTCACAAGGCTGTTGTTCTGGGATTGATTTGCACTTTTCGCACCAAAGTACGTTCATCTCTAGGAGACAGAACGCGTCTCTTTCCTGAGCGGTATGACGGCTGCGTAGTCCCATGGTGTTTATACTTGCATATTATTGTTTATACAGATGAATGTGGTACCTTCAGGCGTTTGGAAATTGCTCCCAAGGATGAACCAGACTTGTGGAGGTCTACAATTTGTTTTCTGATTTCTTTAGATTTTCCCAGGATGTCAAGCAAAGAGGGACTGAGTTTAAAGGTAGGCCTTGAAATACATCCACAGGTACAACTCCAATTGACTCAAATGATGTCAATTAGCCTATCAGAAGCTTCTAAAGCCATGACATCATGTTCTGGAATTTTCCAAGCTGTTTAAAGGCATAGTCAACTTAGTGTATGTAAACGTCTGACCCACTGGAATTGTGATACAGTGAAATAATCTGTCTGTAAACAATTGTTGGAAAACATACTTGTGTCTTGCAAAAAGTAGATGTCCTAACCGACTTGCCAAAACTATAGTTTGTTAACAAGAAATTTGTGGAGTGGTTGAAAAACGAGTTTTAATGACTCCAAACTAAGTGCATGTAAACTCCTGACTTCAACTGTAGATGTGGATATCCGCAGGCTCTGGAGAGGGAACCCACTCCTGCCCTCCGGAGCGCATCTACGTCCCCAGGGGTGTGAGAGATCGGCTGTTGACCTGAGCACACACATCCCTCGCCGCTGGACACCCAGGTATCACGCGCACCATCCAATCCCTCTCGATAAATACTGGTGGCCAACCTTGGCACAGGACTTCGCCCACTATAGAATCTCATGTTCAGTATGTACTCAAACCAAATCTCCTCGGCACGCTCCAGCAGGTAAACTACTTCCCGTGCCTCTGCGGCCTTGGTCACATCTGTCCATAGACTTTGTAACTGATCTCCCCCTTTGTGATGGTTTTACCACTATTCTGGTTGTTGACAGATTCTCCAAATCCTGCCATTTTATCCCTCTCTCTGGTCTACCTACCGCTCTCCAGGTTGCTGAGGCAACTATTCCAGCAGGTCTTCCGGTACTATGGCCTTCCAGAGGACATTGCTTCCGACTGTGGTCCTCAATTCACGTTGCGGGTCTGGAAAGCCTTTATGTAGAAGCTGGGGGCCACGGTCAGCCTCACATCCGGGTACCGGCCTCAGTCTAAAGGTAGGTGGAGAGGACCAACCAGGAGCTGGGGAGGTTCCTAAGGAGTCACTGTCAGGGGGAGTGAGCCTGGTTCCTTCCCTGGGCGGAATACGCCCAGAACTCACTTCGTCACTCATCCACCGGGCTGACTTCCTTCCAGTGCGTCCTGGGATATCAGCCGGCCCTGGTTCCATGGACTCCGAGCCAGACCGAGGCCCCTGCAGTTGACGAGTGGTTCCGGCACGCAGAGGAGGTGTGGAGCACCGCCAGAAGGATCAGGCAGACCGCCACCGCAGTGAGGCTCCCGTGTTCCATCCTGGTGATCGCGTCTGGTTCTCCACCAGGAACCAGGGGTACTGTCACGCTTACTCCTGCTCCGGCGCTCAACGTCGCCGGTCTACTAACCACCGGTCCTGGCAACCCGCATTGCGCACACCTGGCAACCATTGCGCACACCTGCTCCCCATCGTTAAGCACACCTGGATTTCATCACCGCCCTGACTACTCTCCCTTCATATAGCCCTCACCAGCCTCAGTCATCAGGCAGTATTAGTTCTGTTTTCATGTCCAGACGCTTCTCTTGTTTTGTAACTCTCCATGTTGGTCTGCGTCTTCATTAGATTGTGTGTGAATGCCAGTGAGAGGTCTACATTGCAGTTCTTTGGAAAAACCAAGATGATGTAGTGTTGCTGAATGTTGAAACAGGTTTAAAAATACCTCTGCTGTTGTTTTGAGGGTGTACTGACTGCAGTTAGAGTGTGAGGTTAGACATTAGAGACTGGCATTGAAGGGCTAACATTGTTTGTAGGTGTACGTACTATAGTAGATTCCTAATGTAAAGAGAAGCTGAGTTAGATTAGGGCCAGGATTCAATCCAATCAGCTTTGTCAGCTATACGCTACTGTGAATGTGGTCTCTGTGAACATTGCCTTTAAAAGTAGCAGGAGAACATAAATTGACTACAATAATTACAAGGACATTGAGGAAATGTCAGTTTTTCAAAGTAGGCCTATTCCAGTACTTGAATTTCTGAGCTCCATATTCAAGTTAAAAAAGGCTGCTTCAAGCCCCTTGTATTGTTTAACATTGCTGGTGTAGCATGGAAAACAAAATGTATTTGTCATATTATTTCATTACCAGATCATATTATGAAGAAGCTCGCTAGGCTATGTGATTTTTTCATTATTCATAATAGTGTTGGATGTTGCACAATAGTCTGTCCTACACAATTGCACACAGTAGACAGTGTCCAATCTGATGCACAAAAACATATGAAAACTCAAAACCTTGATGCTTTCTCTGTTAAATGTAATTATACCCTGCTGTATATCAAGCAGACAACAGATTATCAACATCAATTCGCTAGGGATATTAGATTCAACGTGGATCCAGGCACAACGGTCTTCATCAACTTAACGAATGAGACACAAAATATTCTGGACATTCTTCACAAACACCTATTTTCCAGCACTTGGGCTGTTGTTGCATCGCATGCGCTATCACAACAGCTGTTCCTCACTTGACTGTCATTAAGAAAATTCCTTCCTGGATCCGATGTGAGAAAATATCACGGCATAACTAATCAGCTGGACACCAAATGTGCATCCAATAAGTATTATGGGATGGTAGTCCCCTGTAGCTCAGTTGGTAGAGCATGGCGCTTGCCATGCCATGGTTGTGGGTTCGTTTCCCACGGGGGTCCAGTATGAAAATGTATGCACTCACTAACTGTAAGTCGCTCTGGATAAGAGCTTCTGCTAAACGACTAAAATGTAAATGTAAAAGGTGCCAACAAACCGTAATCGGCTTGACTCCTGGCCTGGGCACCTGGTGCTACGGAAAGGTACTGTGTATGACAATGTTTGAATTGGCTGCTGGTGGTAACCCTCTGACACACTCTAGTTCAGCTCTCCAGCACGCTCTGACAGGAAAATAGAGGAATGTGATAAACGAGGCGTGGCGTGGAGGAGAGGAGCGAGGGAGGCAGTGAAGGAGTGTATAGTGTAGCCCAGGGCTACCCCTTTTTATCTTTGAGATCAGACAGCTGAGTAGACCAGCTGATTTACGCAATAGCAGCAGTAACCTGAGTCAGTCAGTATTATGACAGAGCAGTACTCAAGCACATCAAAGCTGTTTCTCTAACAAACACATTACATTTCCCCGGTGGAATGCTTCCCCTAGCAGGTATGATGCAGGCCAGAGAGAGAGATGTGTGTGTGTGTGTTTATATATATATATATATATAGAGAGAGAGAATGAGAGAGACAAACTCCTAACTGTGTCCCACTGCATTCTCTAGTCTTAGCCCAGAGGCAGAGCCTGTGGATAACTGCCATTGTTTCAGTGACACGCTGAACTCAGGCTCTCATGTTGCAAGACAACTATGTATACTATGCAAGGTATCTGTAACACATAACCTAACAGTGCCTACTAGCTACATCACCTGATGTGACTGAACTAGGGGGGTATCTGATTGGTGGATAATGACTTCGGATCTGTGTAAGGTTATGGATTAAAGAGGAGCAGTTCCATTCTCACAGAAGAAGAGAGAAAAATGAAAGAGAGAAAGAGAGAGAGAGTTCCCTCCCAGTCAGCTGTATAGCAGTAGATGGAAGGCTGGTTTCAGAGTGATTCAGGTAGAATGAATGAATGTCCCTTTACCAACAGGCTTCTGTTTCCTGCCAAACCCAAAGGAGGATCCATGCACACATGCACATACACACACAGGATTACTGGAAATATACAGTAATACATCTCTATCAGTGATTAAGCCACCAAGACTGTGATGCATTCATATTTTCCTTTGTCTTTCAGGAAGACAAGGTCTATTATTTATCTCTCAATCAGGATCAGGAAGATAAGGTCTTACAGTGAAAGTAATTTACACTCTCCTGGGTGTGATTCCTGGACGTGACACCCCTCTGAGACAGCTCTGGTATGTCACTGGCACACATCGATACTCTCAGCCTCATTCCTCAGTAGCTTGGAAGGCCATGTCGGTGTGTGTTGTGCAAGAAAACGTCCAACGGCTCTGTGTGTGTGATTTCTGACCGGGAGGCCCTTGTTGTTTTACAACATGTTTGAAACTTTTCAACCTTCTATCTTTTCAGCACCTTTCATCATCAGAGCAATGGTTTCCTTTCTGTCATAAAATAACTTTCCACTCCCAGACTCTGTAATCCTCCAGGTATTTATTGCACCATTAATACAGTATATTGCTATACAGCAGACCTGGGTTCAATAACTATTTGAAAAATGTCAAATACATTTCAGTGTTTGCTTTAGACTGCCTGAAGTGCCAGATGTGTAGGGTTTGCACCTTTGACACTTTTCTATTGGTTCCATTGCAACAGGCAAGCTCAATCAAGCACAGATACAGTATTTGAAATGATTTCAAGTAGTATTTGAACCCAGGTCTGTTATACAGCACCTCATCATTGGACTTGGGACCTTGAGACATTGCCCCTAGGTTGGACTGTACTGCCCAGATCCACTCTGTTGATGATGGTGTCATAGAGATGTGTTCACAACACAACAACGTCATCACTTGATGTTTAAAAACCTAAAAAGAATGTTCTGGGAACGCTGGCTGTTGTGGGTTATAGATAGCAATGATTACACCATCAATCGCTTTTTCTCTCTCGGTCTCTTATGATCTTGATCTCTCACTCACCCCCTCACTCACTCACTCACTCATTCACTCACTCACTCACTCACTCACTCACTCACTCACTCACTCACTCACTCACTCACTCACTCATACACTCACTCACTCACTCGAATAAGAAGTAAATTACTGGCAATAAATAAGCAATCAAATGTTGCAAAATCAGTACACATTATTACAAACATTAGCCCGAAAAATTATATACAATAGCCATTTCACCACAAATTACAACACTCTCTCTCTCTCTCTCTCTCTCTCTCTCTCTCTCTCTCTCTCTCTCTCTCTCTCTCTCTCTCTCTCTCTCTCTCTCTCTCTCTTCCTCTCTACAGCAGCTTACTTTCCAGTATACACTTCCCTCACAGGAGGTTGGTGGCACCTTCATTGGGGATGACGGGCTCTTGGTAATGACTGGAGCGGAATCAGTGGAATGGTATGAAATACATCAAACAAACGGTTTCCAGGTGTTTGATGCCATTCCATTTGCTCCGTTCCGGCCATTATTATGAGCCGTTCTCCCCTCAGCAGCCTCCACTGACTTCCCTCCCTGGGGCCTAACCTGTCCAGCCACATTTCTACCCTGTATCTAACACCCCCCTCTCTGGGGCCTAGCCTGTCCAGCCTGTATCTAACACCCCCCTCTCTGGGGCCTTGCCTGTCCAGCAACATTTCTACCCTGTATCTAACATCCCTTCTCCAGGGCTTTCTACCCAGAATCAACCCCTCTACTCCGGTTCTTAATGCCAAGTATCTAGCAGCCTAATCTGCAGCTCTCTATTCTCTGGGTAATAGGAGTTGGTAGTTCAGGCGGTTAGTCAGGCACTGGGGAATGTCAGGGTCGTATATCTCCATTCCACAGACCCTCCTGACCCTTCAGACAATGCTGCCTTTCAAATCCTAAATGTCTCCGGCCAGGCAGGAGGGAGGGAGGCCCGTGTGTGTGTGTGTGTGGGGCAGAGGGGGAATCCCTGAGACAAATGGACCATATTCACATGCTAGGCTCTGAGGCGATTCTTCCAGTGCCAAGACAGATACACAAGATGCTGTCTTTCACAGACACTTGAGGAAGTCCTGGGGTAAAACATTTGGAACTTTTTATTTCTGCCAGGGAAGAGTTCTTAGTTCTATGTTCTTAGGTCTAAATTCTAAGTTCTAAGTTAAAATCCTTAGTTCTACGTTCTACATTCAAGCTATAGCTCTGACATACTCTTCCAAGCTCAAAGTAAGTGCTTGCCTGACCAGCCAGGAAGATAGAGAGGGGAGGAGGAGTGTGTTGAGTTGAGTTGAAAGAGGAGGAGGAAGGAACACACTACTCATGGCCAGTAATAAGTTACAGTATGAAGACAGGGCTCTCCAGTCAGCCTCTCTGATGCCTCCCATGGTGACAACTGTGTTTATGCTCCTGTCATCATAACCCACACGCCCTACTGTCAGGGTGGACAGTACAACACAGCTGCTGTCTATGCTTTATTATCTATTAATATAGAGAGGATGAGAGGATGTGGCAGAGACAGAGCTGTCCCGCTGGACCTGAGTGATCCTTCCAACCAAATAAACATCGTCAGTCACAGCCGGTCAGTGAGGTCAGGGCCAGACAGAGACGGATGAAGATGAACCATTTTTTCTTCATTCCTCAACGATATTTCTGGCTATTTAGTTGACCCTTTTTGGGTCAAGACCACCTCTCAAGGCAAATCTTCAATTGTGCAAGTTAACAGTTTTCATACCAGTGGTCTCAAAAGGACGTGTTTCAACCATCAAGCTTATTCTACATCCAAGACCTGACTATCAAGCCATTGTGGAACATCACGTTCTGTTCTGTAGAGGTGCAATAGGCAGGGTGTTGACAGACTGACAGCTAGCTAGGTGTTCTGCCTGGGCATGACTGTGTGTGTGACAACCTATAGAACATCAGGACTCCCTCTAATGACATCACAATGACTGAGTGGTGTTCTTAGAAAGGTGGAATGTAGCCCCAGGGACAGGGTTCCCTCTGCCTCACTAGCAGTCAGTTGTTATCTCCTTTCAAACAGATTACCACTCTTTTATTTACTTGTTCATTTAATTTCCTTCTACTTCGGACGTAATTTGTTGTTTACCCAGTAAATAGAGACTCCTCCCTGTGGTAACCATGTTGTTTTGCTTAGACACACACACGATAGCACACACACAATCGCACACACGCACACACACACCACAGATAACATCTCTCAACACACAATTTATAGCTGCCTACTTCCCTAGCTTGCCTGCATACGGGCCTGTTCATAGCTCTATAGGCATGATAAAACACTTAAGGTTAGCCTAGTGGCAAGAGTGAGTCAGGATGGTAGACAGGCGCTTGGTTTTGATAATGGAAACATTACAGCAATATTATATCCATAAAGCATTGGATGGCTGTAACCATGGCAGCAAACAAAAGTAAACACCTGATGCATTGCATTGATAATCAATCAATATTAATCAATATAATTAGAATAGAAATGATTGGAACAGATATTTTGGCAAGATAATTTTTGATAGCCACTTGATGATAGAAGTGTATTGTTGTTGATAGGGTCAGGGATGCCTCTGCCACATTGCAGTCACAGACAGTGTGTTGATAGGGTCAGGGATGCCTCTGTCACATTGCAGTCACAGACAGTGTGTTGATGGGGTCAGGGATGCCTCTGTCACATTGCAGTCACAGACAGTGTGTTGATAGGGTTAGGGATAACTCTGTCACTTTGCAGTCACAGACAGTGTGTTGATAGGGTCAGGGATGCCTCTGTCACATTGCAGTCACAGACAGTGTGTTGATGGGGTCAGGGATGCCTCTGTCACATTGCAGTCACAGACAGTGTGTTGATAGGGTTAGGGATAACTCTGTCACTTTGCAGTCACAGACAGTGTGTTGATAGGGTCAGGGATGCCTCTGTCACATTGCAGTCACAGACAGTGTGTTGATGGGGTCAGGGATGCCTCTGTCACATTGCAGTCACAGACAGTGTGTTGATAGGGTCAGGGATGCCTCTGTCACATTGCAGTCACAGACAGTGTGTTGATGGGGTCAGGGATGCCTCTGTCACATTGCAGTCACAGACAGTGTGTTGATAGGGTTAGGGATAACTCTGTCACTTTGCAGTCACAGACAGTGTGTTGATAGGGTCAGGGATGCCTCTGTCACATTGCAGTCACAGACAGTTTGTTGATAGGGTTAGGGATGCCTCTGCCACATTACAGTCACAGACAGTGTGTTGATAGGGTTAGGGATGCCTCTGTCACATTACAGTCACAGACAGTGTGTTGATAGGGTTAGGGATGAATCTGTCACATTACAGTCACAGACAGTGTGTTGATAGGGTTAGGGATGCCTCTGTCACATTACAGTCACAGACAGTGTGTTGATAGGGTTAGGGATGCCTCTGTCACATTACAGTGACAGACAGTGTGTTGATGGGGTCAGGGATGCCTCTGTCACATTACAGTCACAGACAGTGTGTTGATAGGGTTAGGGATGCCTCTGTCACATTGCAGTCACAGACAGTGTGTTGATAGGGTTAGGGATAACTCTGTCACATTGCAGTCACAGACAGTGTGTTGATGGGGTCAGGGATGCCTCTGTCACATTGCAGTCACAGACAGTGTGTTGATAGGGTTAGGGATGCCTCTGTCACATTACAGTCACAGACAGTGTGTTGATAGGGTTAGGGATGCCTCTGTCACATTACAGTCACAGACAGTGTGTTGATAGGGTTAGGGATGAATCTGTCACATTACAGTCACAGACAGTGTGTTGATAGGGTTAGGGATGCCTCTGTCACATTACAGTCACAGACAGTGTGTTGATAGGGTTAGGGATAACTCTGTCACTTTGCAGTCACAGACAGTGTGTTGATAGGGTCAGGGATGCCTCTGTCACATTACAGTCACATACAGTGTGTTGATAGGGTTAGGGATGCCTCTGTCACATTACAGTCACAGACAGTGTGTTGATAGGGTTAGGGATAACTCTGTCACATTGCAGTCACAGACAGTGTGTTGATGGGGTCAGGGATGCCTCTGTCACATTGCAGTCACAGACAGTGTGTTGATAGGGTTAGGGATGGCTCTGTCACATTACAGTCACAGACAGTGTGTTGATAGGGTTAGGGATGCCTCTGTCACATTACAGTCACAGACAGTGTGTTGATAGGGTTAGGGATGCCTCTGTCACATTACAGTCACAGACAGTGTGTTGATAGGGTTAGGGATGCCTCTGTCACATTACAGTCACAGACAGTGTGTTGATAGGGTTAGGGATGCCTCTGTCACATTACAGTCACAGACAGTGTGTTGATAGGGTTAGGGATGCCTCTGTCACATTGCAGTCACAGACAGTGTGTTGATAGGGTTAGGGATAACTCTGTCACATTGCAGTCACAGACAGTGTGTTGATGGGGTCAGGGATGCCTCTGTCACATTGCAGTCACAGACAGTGTGTTGATAGGGTTAGGGATAACTCTGTCACTTTGCAGTCACAGACAGTGTGTTGATAGGGTCAGGGATGCCTCTGTCACATTGCAGTCACAGACAGTGTGTTGATGGGGTCAGGGATGCCTCTGTCACATTGCAGTCACAGACAGTGTGTTGATAGGGTTAGGGATAACTCTGTCACTTTGCAGTCACAGACAGTGTGTTGATAGGGTCAGGGATGCCTCTGTCACATTGCAGTCACAGACAGTGTGTTGATAGGGTTAGGGATAACTCTGTCACTTTGCAGTCACAGACAGTGTGTTGATAGGGTCAGGGATGCCTCTGTCACATTGCAGTCACAGACAGTGTGTTGATAGGGTCAGGGATGCCTCTGTCACATTGCAGTCACAGACAGTGTGTTGATGGGGTCAGGGATGCCTCTGTCACATTGCAGTCACAGACAGTGTGTTGATAGGGTTAGGGATAACTCTGTCACTTTGCAGTCACAGACAGTGTGTTGATAGGGTCGGGGATGCCTCTGTCACATTGCAGTCACAGACAGTGTGTTGATAGGGTTAGGGATGCCTTTGCCACATTACAGTCACAGACAGTGTGTTGATAGGGTTAGGGATGCCTCTGTCACATTGCAGTCACAGACAGTGTGTTGATAGGGTTAGGGATAACTCTGTCACTTTGCAGTCACAGACAGTGTGTTGATAGGGTCAGGGATGCCTCTGTCACATTGCAGTCACAGACAGTGTGTTGATAGGGTTAGGGATGCCTCTGCCACATTACAGTCACAGACAGTGTGTTGATAGGGTTAGGGATGCCTCTGTCACATTACAGTCACAGACAGTGTGTTGATAGGGTTAGGGATGCCTCTGTCACATTACAGTCACAGACAGTGTGTTGATAGGGTTAGGGATGCCTCTGTCACATTACAGTCACAGACAGTGTGTTGATAGGGTTAGGGATGCCTCTGTCACATTACAGTCACAGACAGTGTGTTGATGGGGTCAGGGATGCCTCTGTCACATTACAGTCACAGACAGTGTGTTGATAGGGTTAGGGATGCCTCTGTCACATTGCAGTCACAGACAGTGTGTTGATAGGGTTAGGGATGCCTCTGTCACATTGCAGTCACAGACAGTGTGTTGATGGGGTCAGGGATGCCTCTGTCACATTACAGTCACAGACAGTGTGTTGATAGGGTTAGGGATGCCTCTGTCACATTACAGTCACAGACAGTGTGTTGATAGGGTTAGGGATGCCTCTGTCACATTACAGTCACAGACAGTGTGTTGATAGGGTTAGGGATGCCTCTGTCACATTACAGTCACAGACAGTGTGTTGATAGGGTTAGGGATGCCTCTGTCACATTACAGTCACAGACAGTGTGTTGATAGGGTTAGGGATGCCTCTGTCACATTGCAGTCACAGACAGTGTGTTGATGGGGTCAGGGATGCCTCTGTCACATTGGAGTCACAGACAGTGTGTTGATAGGGTTAGGGATGCCTCTGTCACATTGCAGTCACAGACAGTGTGTTGATAGGGTCAGGGATGCCTCTGTCACATTTCAGTCACAGACAGTGTGTTGATGGGGTCAGGGATGCCTCTGTCACATTGCAGTCACAGACAGTGTGTTGATAGGGTTAGGGATAACTCTGTCACTTTGCAGTCACAGACAGTGTGTTGATGGGGTCAGGGATGCCTCTGTCACATTGCACAGACAGTGTGTTGATAGGGTTAGGGATAACTCTGTCACTTTGCAGTCACAGACAGTGTGTTGATAGGGTCAGGGATGCCTCTGTCACATTGCATTCACAGACAGTGTGTTGATAGGGTCAGGGATGCCTCTGTCACATTGCAGTCACAGACAGTGTGTTGATGGTGTCAGGGATGCCTCTGTCACATTGCAGTCACAGACAGTGTGTTGATAGGGTTAGGGATAACTCTGTCACTTTGCAGTCACAGACAGTGTGTTGATAGGGTCAGGGATGCCTCTGTCACATTGCAGTCACAGACAGTGTGTTGATTGGGTTAGGGATGCCTTTGCCACATTACAGTCACAGACAGTGTGTTGATAGGGTTAGGGATGCCTCTGTCACATTGCAGTCACAGACAGTGTGTTGATAGGGTTAGGGATAACTCTGTCACTTTTTAGTCACAGACAGTGTGTTGATAGGGTCAGGGATGCCTCTGTCACATTGCAGTCACAGACAGTGTGTTGATAGGGTCAGGGATGCCTCTGTCACATTGCAGTCACAGACAGTGTGTTGATGGGGTCAGGGATGCCTCTGTCACATTGCAGTCACAGACAGTGTGTTGATAGGGTTAGGGATAACTCTGTCACTTTGCAGTCACAGACAGTGTGTTGATAGGGTCAGGGATGCCTCTGTCACATTGCAGTCACAGACAGTCTGTTGATAGGGTTAGGGATGCCTCTGCCACATTACAGTCACAGACAGTGTGTTGATAGGGTTAGGGATGCCTCTGTCACATTACAGTCACAGACAGTGTGTTGATAGGGTTAGGGATGCCTCTGTCACATTACAGTCACAGACAGTGTATTGATAGGGTTAGGGATGCCTCTGTCACATTACAGTCACAGACAGTGTGTTGATAGGGTTAGGGATGCCTCTGTCACATTACAGTCACAGACAGTGTGTTGATGGGGTCAGGGATGCCTCTGTCACATTACAGTCACAGACAGTGTGTTGATAGGGTTAGGGATGCCTCTGTCACATTACAGTCACAGACAGTGTCAGAGTTGATGGATGTACAGGATTGAATGTGATTTGAGTATCGGGTAGCTACACACCCCCTGCCTCCAACCCCACACTCTAGGTACAGTGAGGTTACATAGCCAGCATTCCCCCCCTTCTGTATTTAACCCCCCACCCCTTCCTGATCTAAATGACCTCATCAGTCTGGAGGCTCATGTGTTCAAATGGTCGGGGGGGGGGGGGGGGGGGGGTAAATACAGAAGGGGGGAATGCTGGCTATGTAACCTCACTATTAACTCCAGTATTAACCATGTAACCCCAATATTAACTCCAGTATTAACCCTTAGTAATGCTGATGATGCTGGTCATGCAGCAAGGTGTGTGTGTGTGTGTGTGTGTGTGTGTGTGTGTGTTTGTGTGTGTGTGTGTGTGTGTGTGTGTGTGTGTGTGTGTGTGTGTGTGTGTGTGTGTGTGTGTGTGTGTGTGTGTGTGTGTGTGTGTGTGTGTGTGTGTGTGTGTGGACGGTTCTGGAGGTGATGATATCTCTTTTCAGCACATGTCAGAATATATCACCCGGACCCAGGTCATTGTTGAGTAGAGGTGTGTGTGTGTGTGCGTGTGCGTACATGCGCGCATGCACACGTGTCTGTTTGGGGCTATGTGTGTGTTATTAATACTCTAGAGGGGGTAGTTGGGGGATTTCAGAAAGCTTCTTGGGTTTCAGAGCTTCTGAGCTCACAGACAAATGTCCCTACATGGAATGTTTATTCTCCCCTCCCAAAGTGCTAACGACCAGCCCCCCTCCCTGTCCTCCCTGTCCTTCCTGTCCATCCATCAGACCCCCTCTGGACGCATCATGCAGTCTGCTGTCTTAACCTCTGTAGGGGGCATACACACACACACACACATACACAGACATACACAGACACACAAACACACACACACACACAAACACACACACACACACACACACACACACACACACACACACACACACACACACACACACACACACACACTAGGTTAGAGTGTTGGGCCTGTAACTGAAAGGTTGCTGGTTGGAATACCGGAGCTGTTCCCTTGAGCAAGGTAGTTAACCCTAACTGCTCCGGGGGCGCTGTACAATGGCGACCCTGGCCATGACCCCACTCCGTGCGGTTGTCTCAGGGGGAGTTGGGATATGCAAAGAAACACAATTCCATTACACACTTGTTAATAACAGGACGAATATAAACACCCCCCAAATAATAATAATAATAATTATTATTATTATTATTATTATTATTATGAATATTATGAATATTTTTATTATTATTATTATTATTATTATTATTATTATTATTATTATGCAGTACATGTACAGTGGGGAAAAAAGTATTTAGTCAGCCACCAATTGTGCAAGTTCTCCCACTTAAAAAGATGAGAGAGGCCTGTAATGTTCATCATAGGTACACGTCAACTATGACAGACAAATTGAGAGAAAAAATCCAGAAAATCACATTGTAGGATTTTTTATGAATTTATTTGCAAATTATGGTGTAAAATAAGTATTTGGTCACCTACAAACAAGCAAGATTTCTGGCTCTCTGTCCTCCACTCGTTACCTGTATTAATGGCACCTGTTTGAACTTGTTATCAGTATAAAAGACACCTGTCCACAACCTCAAACAGTCACACTCCAAACTCCACTATGGCCAAGACCAAAGAGCTGTCAAAGGACACCAGAAACAAAATTGTAGACCTGCACCAGGCTGGGAAGACTGAATCTGCAATAGGTAAGCAGCTTGGTTTGAAGAAATCAACTGTGGGAGCAATTATTAGGAAATGGAAGACATACAAGACCACTGATAATCTCCCTCGATCTGGGGCTCCACGCAAGATCTCACCCCGTGGGGTCAAAATGATCGCAAGAACGGTGAGCAAAAATCCCAGAACCACACGGGGGGACCTAGTGAATGACCTGCAGAGAGCTGGGACCAAAGTAACAAAGCCTACCATCAGTAACACACTACACCGCCAGGGACTCAAATCCTGCAGTGACAGACGTGTCCCCCTGCTTAAGCCAGTACATGTCCAGGCCCGTCTGAAGTTTGCTAGAGTGCATTTGGATGATCCAGAAGAGGATTGGGAGAATGTCATATGGTCCTGATGAAACCAAAATAGAACTTTTTGGTAAAAACTCAACTCGTCATGTTTGGAGGACAAAGAATGCTGAGTTGCATCCAAAGAACACCATACCTACTGTGAAGCATGGGGGTGGAAACATCATGCTTTGGGGCAGTTTTTCTGCAAAGGGACCAGGACGACTGATCCGTGTAAAGGAAAGAATGAATGGGGCCATGTATCGTGAGATTTTGAGTGAAAACCTCCTTCCATCAGTAAGGGCATTGAAGATGAAACGTGGCTGGGTCTTTCAGCATGACAATGATCCCAAACACACCGCCCGGGCAACGAAGGAGTGGCTTCGTAAGAAGCATTTCAAGGTCCTGGAGTGGCCTAGCCAGTCTCCAGATCTCAACCCCATAGAAAATCTTTGGAGGGAGTTGAAAGTCCGTGTTGCCCAGCGACAGCCCCGAAACATCACTGCTCTAGAGGAGATCTGCATGGAGGAATGGGCCAAAATACCAGCAACAGTGTGTGAAAACCTTGTGAAGACTTACAGAAAACGTTTGACCTGTGTCATTGCCAACAAAGGGTATATAACAAAGTATTGAGAAACTTTTGTTATTGACCAAATACTTATTCTCCACCATAATTTGCAAATAAATTCATTAAAAATCCTACAATGTGATTTTCTGGATTTTTTTTCTCATTTTGTCTGTCATAGTTGACGTGTACCTATGATGAAAATTACAGGCCTCTCTCATCTTTTTAAGTGGGAAAACTTGCACAATTGGTGGCTGACTAAATACATTTTTTCCCCACTGTATAAACACACATGCCCCCCCCTCCACACATAAACATACACTCACATATACGTACAGTATGTACAGTCTGTCTGTCAGTGTGTCTGTCTGTCTGTCTGTCTTTCAGTCTGTCTGTCTGTCTGTCTGTCTGTCTGTCTGTCTGTCTGTCTGTCTGTCTGTCTGTCTGTCTGTCTACCAGTGTGTCTGTCTGTCTTTCAGTCAGTCTGTCTGTCTGTCTGTCTGTCTGTCTGTCTGTCTGTCTGTCTGTCTGTCTGTCTGTCTGTCTGTCTGTCTGTCTGTCTGTCAGTGTGTCTGTCTGTCTTTCAGTCAGTCAGTGTGTCTGTCTGTATGTGTGTCTGTGTGTCTGTCTGTCTGTCTGTCTGTCTGTCTGTCTGTCTGTCTGTCTGTCTGTCTGTCAGTGTGTCTGTCTGTCTGTCTGTCTGTCTGTCTGTCTACCAGTGTGTCTGTCTGTCTTTCAGTCTGTCTGTCTGTCTGTCTGTCTGTCTGTCTGTCTGTCTGTCTGTCTGTCTGTCTGTCTGTCTGTCTGTCTGTCTGTCTGTCTGTCTGTCTGTCTGTCTGTCTGTCAGTGTGTCTGTCTGTCTTTCAGTCAGTCAGTGTGTCTGTCTGTATATGTGTCTGTCTGTCTGTCTGTCTGTCTGTCTGTCTGTCTGTCTGTCTGTCTGTCTGTCTGTCTGTCTGTCTGTCTGTCTGTCTGTCTGTCTGTCTGTCTGTCTGTCAGTGTGTCTGTCTGTCTGTCTGTCTGTCTGTCTGTCTGTCTGTCTGTCTGTCTGTCTGTCAGTGTGTCTGTCTGTCTTTCAGTCAGTCTGTCTGTTTGTCAATTTGTCACTAACTGTAAGTCGCTCTGGATAAGAGCGTCTGCTAAATGACTAAAATGTAAATGTAAATGTCTGTCTGTCTGTCTGTCTGTCTGTCTGTCTGTCTGTCTGTCTGTCTGTCTGTCTGTCTGTCTGTCTGTCTGTCTGTCTGTCTGTCTGTCTGTCTGTCTGTCTCTCTGTCTGTCTGTCTGTCTGTCTGTCTGTCTGTCTGTCTGTCTGTCTGTCTGTCTGTCTGTCTGTCTGTCTGTCAGTCAGTCAGACTGTCTGTCTGTCTGTCAGTCTGTCTGTCTGTCAGTCTGTCTGTCTGTCTGTCTGTCTGTCTGTCAGTCTGTCAGTCTGTCAGTGTGTCTAGTTGATGTCACCACATAGCAGTGTGACACCGAGGGCACTAAGGACAGAGCTGGCAATGGTGCAGAGAGCGTGTGTAGTATGTGTGTGTGTGCGTGTGTGTGTGTGTGTGTGCGCATGGGCCCTAAGGTTTCGGCGTGGTAACAGGATAAAGAGCAGAGAGGAAAGAAGTATAGATGAAGATGTCTAACAACCACCCTAGGTTCGGTTTGCTCCCAGCAGACCTTCGGTTGAACATTTTGAAAAAAGCGGCAATATTACTGTTTGTCCCTTTTGAGACGCCGTAGCAACAAACACTTCCTCAAAATAGTCAGAATTAATCGAAGATAAATCAAGAAATGTTTAATTAATTTAGTCTCACAATTTTACATCTAGCTAAGGTGATTGGTGCAGTATATCTCAAGTGAAAAAATGTGCACGAAAACTAGTCGTCTCTCGTTGAATGACAACAAACACTTGTTCCCACTCCTACTAGGAGTAGTACTGTTGACCAATCACGAACGGGCATAGACTTCGGCTACCGAACTTTGACTTGCCTCAAGAAAAAATGTGTGCACGAACAACCGAAAAAATTAAATAATATGCTGTATAATACAGTTGAAGTCAGAAGTTTACATACACTTAGGTTGGAGTCATTAAAACTCGTTTTTCAACCATTCCACAAATGTCTTGTTAACAAATTATAGTTTTGGCAAGTCGATTAGGACATCTACTTTGTGCATGACACAAGTAATTTTTCCAACAATTGTTTACAGACAGATTATTTCACTTTTAATTCACTGTATCACAGTTCCAGTGGGTCAGAAGTCTACATACACTAAGTTGACTGTGCCTTTAAACAGCTTGGAAAATTCCAGAACATGATGTCATGGCTTTAGAAGCTTCTGATAGGCTAATTGACATAATTTGAGTCAATTGGAGGTGTACCTGTGGATGTATTTCAAGGCCTACTTTCAAACTCAGTGCCTCTTTGCTTGACATCATGGGAAAATCAAAAGAAATCAGCCATGACCTCAGAAAAAAATTGTAGACCTCCACAAGTCTGGTTCATCCTTGAGAGCAATTTCCAAATACCTGAAGGTACCACGTTAATCTGTACAAAAAAATAGTACGCAAGTATAAACACCATGGGACCACGCAGCCACCATACCGCTCAGGAAGGAGACGCGTTCTGTCTCCTAGAGATGAACGTACTTTGGTGCGAAAAGTGCAAATCAATCCCAGAACAACAGCAAAGGACCATGTGAAGATGCTGGAGGAAACAGGTACAAAAGTATCTATATCCGCAGTAAAACGAGTCCTATATCGACATAACCTGAAAGGCCGCTCGGCAAGGAAGAAGCCACTGCTCCAAAACAGCCATAAAAAAGCCAGACTACGGTTTGCAACTGCACATGGGGACAAAGATCGTACTTTTTTGGAGAAATGTCCTCTGGTCTGATGAAACAGAAATAGAACTGTTTGGCCATAATGACCATCGTTATGTTTGGAGGAAAAAGGGGGCCAGCTTGCAAGCCGAAGAACACCATCCCAACCGTGAAGCACGGGGGTGGCAGCATCATGCTGTGGGGGTGCTTTGCTGCAGGAGGGACTGGTGCACTTCACACAATAGATGGCATCTTGAGGACAGAAAATAATGTGGATATATTGAAGCAACATCTCAAGACATCAGTCAGGAAGTTAAAGCTTGGTCGCAAATAGGTCTCCCAAAATGACAATGACCCCAAGCATACTTCCAAAGTTGTGGCAAAATGGCTTAAGGACAACAAAGTCAAGGTATTGGAGTGGCCATCACAAAGCCCTGACCTCAATCCTATAGAAAATGTGTGGGCAGAACTGAAAAAGTGTGTGTGAGCAAGGAGGCCTACAAACCTGACTCAGTTACACCAGCTCTGTCAGGAGGAATGGACCAACATTCATCCAACTTATTGTGGGAAGCTTGTGGAAGGCTACCCGAAACGTTTGACCCAAGTTTAAACAATTTAAAGACAATGCTACCAAATACTAATTGAGTGTATGTATACTTCTGACCCACTGGGAATGTGATGAAAGAAATAAAAGCTGAAATAAATAATTCTCTCTACTATTATTCTGACATTTCACATTCTTA
Source organism: Coregonus lavaretus (assembly GCF_964263955.1). Classification (NCBI taxonomy): domain Eukaryota; kingdom Metazoa; phylum Chordata; class Actinopteri; order Salmoniformes; family Salmonidae; genus Coregonus; species Coregonus lavaretus. Next base: position 304,613 of record NW_028166613.1, read on the forward strand.
AAATAAAGAG